>NW_027496761.1:0-181047 GCF_021521415.1 Bidens hawaiensis
TGTTAGCTATTACTCTCTTACTTCCAGATGTACTTGGAAGAATTATCTTGAGAGTTTGTGTAATCTTTCTTGACATAATTCTTTATAAAAGATACATTACTAATTTCGAGGAAATTTAAATACATCTTTTATTTATGTTATTACAAGATTACACGGTACTTGCATTGTTTAGAACTACTAAGATTCTTATTTCTTCCATTGAATAATCAACTTCTTGATCTTGTCGTCCTTCTTAACATTTTCTCCTTTCTTCTTTTCTTTTTGTCTTTCTTCAGCATCCATTCCTTTATTATAAGTAAAGTAATGATGTTGCATTGTTGAATAATATTCCTTTCCCTAAGGATTTTCTTCTGGATAAGTCATTACTTCCTTTCCTTTCGACACCATTGGTCTCTTGGATCTACTTGATACGTCTCCATACGTGTTCTGATTTGGAATAATCTTGGCTAGCGGGATGTTGGAAACAAACGAATCGGAATCTTCCTCTAATGTTGTTGGGTATTTCGTCACTAAATATAGGAATTGGGAGAAAAGATATTCCCATATAGCCTTTCTCTTTACCGGATCGAAGCTTAACGAATTCTTTGCTAGATTGACGATCACACATCTGTACGAAGTTATTTTAGGAGCGAGTTTTCCTATATTATCCGTACTTGTTATATTTTATTCGCATTTAATTTTTATCATTTAATGGTTATTCTTAATTGAATAGTAATGATTATAAACTTAAATTTGATCAAATCCTAGGTATGATTAAATACCTAATTCGCTAAGATCGATGGCTCTGATACCAACCTGTCACACCCGCACTTAGGGCCTAGGCGTGTGACTAATAGTTGGTACCTGCTTTGAAAATATATCAGAGTTTTAGCGGAAGTCTTTAGTTTATAATAAAATATTAATTTATGTTTTGAAACATTAATTTATTTGTAAAATATAACAAAATATTTGATTTAATATAAATCTTCTCGAATAATAAACATTCAAGAGTTTGATTTTCAAACTTTTGTTTTATTTATAAAACTTTGTTTAAATATTGTTTGCAATATTTTTATAATTTAAAATATTGAGCCATCTCTACCTTGCGAGCATCTATCTCCATGAGTTGGCTATAATTCCATGCTACCTATGCTAACTTTATTTCCTGTAATATTTGGGGGGGAAATACGTCAGCGATATGCTGGTGAATTGTTGACTCTAAAGACATTTTATAAATCTTTCTTTGACTGACAAGATAGTTTTCATGAAAAAATCTAAGCAGAAACGTCTATTATTTCTGGGATTGTGCCACTGCCATACACACACAATTAAGGTTCTCCGGGAATTGACACCCTTTGGAGAACTTTCATTATGACCTCTAGTCTGGGGCCACGTAGCCTTGACTGATAGACTAGATTGATTATGTTTGGATCCAGACACATGTGTACTCGGTCTGAGTTGCTTTTATTTTCTATCTTGTATTTTTAATAGGGATCACGTAATCCCATAAATCTTTATTTGACTGTCTTTGTAAAGATAAACAACCTGTTTATCTTGACTGAAAAAGGTTTAACGTATTCACCTGTGACTGTCTGTTGTGAATGATGTGGTGATCTCGTTTGAAAACCTTTGTGAATGAATGAATGAATGAATGATTGATTGAATGGTTGACCTATAATAAAATAGGTTTATATAAATACCCGGATCGTCTTTTAATCCGGCTACAGACCTTTAGTCTGGTTTTGATAGCTTAAACCTTGATTGATCTTTTGTTTGAATGAAATATTTTGATATGAAATCTTTCTCTATATTTGCTAACTATGTGATATGTTTCTTCTTCAGGAAGAAACGTCAATTATCTCTATCCTTTGTTAATATCTTATATTTCTTAGAAATGAAGAAATAATGTATTAACTATATCCTTTAAAAATTACATCTTTCTTAAAGAAACATTATTTTAATTTATTCATTATATTTATAATTCTTTGATCAAGGTCTAGGCTATACCCCTGACTAGGGTCTAAGCCTTTATTATTTTATTAATATTTTATTCGGACAGAACTCTTACCTTGCTTAGCTTATTATTTTCTAGATTCTCGGGCAGCACTTCGACGTTTGCACGTACTTTGAGAATCTTGATCAACAACTCCTCGGCACGCAAATCGAGGCAACGTTCGAGGGTTGCCGGGTCGTGCACGTACTTCGAGGCAGAATGTCAGGTCGGCACGGTTTACGGGGTCGTCATGCGTTACGAGGTCGGCACGCAAAACGAGGTGCGCCGGTCGTCGGGTTTGTTGGTACGAACTTCGATGTGTCGTTGGTATATGGTACGGATTACGAGGTTATAGTTTTCCCGTCGGTGGCACGAAAAACCGAGGTAGAGAGAGAAAGTTTCTAGAGAGAGAGTGGGTTTTGGTGTGAATGGAATGAGCCATGAAGGCTCCTATTTATAGCTGAAATTCGGTCCCATCGCGATACGCGATGGAACCTTTCCTTTTGGTCATCGCGTATCGTGATGACACGATCGCGTATCGTGATGACACGCGTTACTCAGAGAGTGCCACGTGGCGGACACGTGTCACTGTCTTAACCACCCTCTGCCACGTGTTGACACGTGGCCTGTCACGTGTCGCGTCGTATGCCATGTGTCACCTCCGGGTGACACGTATTGATGTGTCATCAAGGACCATCGCGTATCGCGATGGCCTCTTTGGCTATGCCCATCATGGGTCAGTAAGTCAAGATTTTTTTTTTATTTTTTTTTTAAACCCCTTTAGTTTTACTAACTTGCCATTTTTGGATCGAACTTTTGGGAATGTTACACAAGGGGTGTTCAAGTTCATTAAATGAAGGAGAAGAGAATTCAATTTATAGGCTGATCAGATCTTCAAGGCACGGCCTAGCTAAGCAAGGCACAGTCGTGTCGTTATTTTTGTCCTGCTGCATTAATTGTCCATGTTAGGCTGTACAGCTCAAGGGTAACACGGTCGTGTTAAGCAAGGCACGGACGTGGTGAGTCCACAACAGTCCAACTCCTTCTGTTTTGTCCTTTTTCTTGTACTGAAGGAATGGCCGTTTTTTGGAAAGGAATGGTTGTGGTTGCTTCAGAACCTTCTATTTTGTCTTCTCTTATTGCTTTTGATAACATGGGGTGTGTCTTGGTTAACATGGTCATGTCTTGATTTACTGATTTTTGTCTTTACTTCGTATGCTCTAGGCATGCACATATCTTGATTCACCATGGGGTGTGTTGAGTTAGTTTTCACTATTTATCTTTGTTTTTCTTCGTATTTTAGCTTGTTTTATTTCTTGGGACTATATATACCTATAGATAGAAATTATAAACACTAGTGGTTATTTATTCTAATATAATTGCCGAAATTGTACATGTTTGGAGATATTTTAGTGTTGGTAAGATGTATAATTTCTTATACATCAGGGTGGTAGAAGTATTTTGGTCAGTATCTTGGTATGGAAGATTTTTATTTTCGGGTGTGGGGTGATCAGTGGGTATGGTGGTTTGGCTGATGTATTTGTTGATTGGGCCGATGAGGGAGCTACATGTTAGGTGGGCGAAGGTTAGATTGTTGGGTCGTGGTGTTAGGAGTGATGTGAGGGTGAGATGTTCGAGTGGGGGTGTAAGAAGGCGAGGTGGTTTGAGGTGGATCTGTCTGAGAAAGTGGAGAGGAAGGTTTTATGGACCGGGCCTATTGGAACGACAATGGCGATGGGGTGTCCAAATCCAAAAAAGAGTAGTCGGTTTGTTGTGGAGAAGATATAGTTTGAAACGGGAATTTTGTCTCTTCAAATGTGATATGGCGAGACCAAATATTTTTCCAGTGGAATGTTCGATGTATTGGTACTCCTGGAAATTGGTCGGGTAACCGAGGAATCCACACAAGGATGAGCGGGGACTATGTATGTGTAGGCGTGTTGTTGAGGCATTCGGATAACAAGCACATCCAAAAACATGTAAATGATCATACTAGGATATTGTTGATAAAGGGCGGCCATGGGTGATGGTAATTTAGAAGTTTGGTGGGTAAAATATGATGGAGATATGTTGCTACGTGGAGTGCTTCAACCTAAAAATTTTGAGGTGATGAAGCATGTGTGAGGAGGGTAAACATGATCTCGTTTAGTCGACGAATCATGCATTCCGATTTCCCAAATTATTGGGAAGTTTGAGGGCATCAAAACCAGAATTCTAGCCATTTAGAGTTGGCTAGATCAAATCAACAAGATTTATATTTACTTGGAATTTTGATAAATTTATGAAATTAAGCAATTTTCTCAAAGGTCTCCGATTATAACTTAAAGGGATAAATCCAAGTATATTGGGTTTTACCATCAACTAATACCATGTAATATTTATATATGAATTTTCTAGTAAGTGGTGATCTACATTAGTCACAATAAATAATGTCAAAAGACAATAAAATATTTGACATAGAAACCGAAAAGGGTAAACATTCACCCTTGGAGAATTGATATATATTTAAATCTTATTACAATAACTACAATATATTTAACATGTATGTGTTGACTATGATGAGTTATAAGTTATAACCTAATTTTCATCTAATATAACGTTTGTAGTCGAATTAAATAGCAAGTATAGGATCGAAATCAAAGTACAGTTTTATAATAGTTTTTTCTATTAGAACGATGACTTTTTTTTTTGTGCTTAGGCCATCGCCCTCTCCAATTTTAGAGATCCCCGTTGCTTCACTCCGGCTAGACTAGACGTGCACAAAAAAACCGGTTCCGGACCCGAACAGGTGTACCCGACCCAGAACCAGTTCCAGTTCGTACCCGGTGTACCTAAAACCCGGTTTGGGTATTTATATACCCGAAATCCGTACGCGGTTCCACATATTATATCCCCAATCGGTTCGTACCCGGTTCCATTTTGGAACCGGTTCCGGTTTCTACCCGGAATAACCGGTTCCGCCGGGTATTTTACGTAAATAGCAACTGCAGGTCAAAAACTAGCCGTTGGAACCAGTTCCAACGGTAATATAGCCATTGGAACTGGTTATTGAGAGAAAAATAGCCGTTGTAACCGGTTCCAACGGTAATATAGCCGTTGGAACCGGTTTTTCTTGTCCAAAACCTTATATAAATTGTTTATTCACCCCTTGTTTCACCACCAAACTCAAAAACAATCTAAAATACTTCTCGTTTTACAAACCCGGCCATCCGACTCAAAAATATTATGGCACCCACCAAAAATACTAACAACAAGGCTAACAAGAACGTTTTTATTGACCCGGTTCGTGCTATTGATGACCTATAAGTTGTTGGGGTCCTCGAACATAACCGCAACAAAGAAGTATGGAAGAATTGGGATTTGGTTCTCACTGCCGATGGTGATCAGAAGGCTCGATGCAAACTTTGTGGAACTTTCTTAAAGCACAATTCGAACTCGACTTTGAGAAAGCATATCGAGAAGCCATTTTGCAAGGCCTTGAAAGGCGTTCGCGCAACCGACCAAGTGGACTGGGTAAAAATGGTACACTATTTCGTTACAACACAAACCAAGTTCAAGATAGAATGGCAAAGTTCGTTATTCAACGAGGTTTGCCGTTTAACCACTTTGATGACCCGGAGTTGACGTCGTTGATTCGAGAACTCTACAACCGCGATACACGCATGTAAGTCGTACAACCCTAAGACGTCATTGTATCAAGTTGTGGGAGTGTGCAAAAAAAGAGTTAATCTAGTTTTTTCATACTTTAGAATCGATGGTGATTTTAACTACCGATGTGTGGTCGGCACCACACGGGTTACCCGAATCATACATATGTGTCACCACTCATTGGGTTGATCCGGTGACTTGGCAATTGATGAAACGCACCATCGCTTTTGAAAACTTCTCGTACCCGCATACCGCCGAAAAATTGTTTGAATTGGTTGATGAGGTTATAACGACTTACAACTTGAAAAATAAAGTATTTTCGATTTCGTTTGACAACGCATCAAACAATACAAAGGCGGCCGAAAAACTTTATCATAAAATATTCACCACCTAGTTACGGGAATTTTTTTCATGTTCGATGTGTTGCACATATCATCAACTTGGTTGTTCAACAAGGTCTCGACATTGAAAACATTTGTCAAGATTTAACTTTCTTTAGACTTATGTTACAAGATGTTTTCAAAAGTAGTAAAAGAAGACATCTTAAATATAAGAACTATTGCAAATCGGTTGAAAGAAAATATTTGTGGCCGAATTAGGACGTTCCAACCCGTTGGAACTCAACTTGCCATTAAACCGTTTAAGCTAAGTTGTGATTTAAAGTGTGGTTTATAGTTTTGAAAGTGTTTTAACAAGTCTTATACAATACATAGCTATTTATAGTATGTGTGTAAAGTTTTTGTAGTTAAAAAACCGGTTCCAACGGTCGAAAACGGCCATATAGCCGTTGGAACCGGTTCCTAACGGTCAACTTGTTTAAATTTAAAAAAAACCGGTGTACCTCGTTATTACGTAAAACCCGGTTCCGGTTCATACCCTACCCGGTTCCACTGGGTTCCCATATTTCTCCATCGGGTCGGGTCGGTTCCTACCCGATTACTGACTGGAACCGGTTCCATGCTGTACCCGATGATAAAAAAACGGTTCCTACCCGGTTCCGGGTTTTAACAAAACCCGATTTTGTGCACATACCAGACTATGTTGTCTTAACCGAGCACACGCTTGCTTCAGAGTTTGGCTTGGGCGTTCCCCCAAGAAGCCATACCGCCGACCGCCACTTGAAGTTGTGCCACTACAAAAGCATAACTCTCTGACGTAACACACTGCAAGAGGGAAACCCGGATGGTCTCGGGATTCGAACTAACAACCTCGCAAGACCTAGCTCAAATCATTCATTACCAATATCCACTCAAAGTGTCATAAGTTAGGATCAGCCTTTTGAGTCTTCACTGAAGAATCCAATCCTTCCTACCATTAAGTCGCAACTGGAAATTTATAATAGTTTATTCACATTGAATTTGGATCATCATATTTTACTATACTAACATTTTTTTAAGAACATAGAACTATATAATTTTGAGGAAAAACAATAGCCATTAAAAAGAGAGAAAAATTTATAAACATAAAAATAAAATAAATATTTCTAAACCCTAAACCCAAAAAAATAAAATGGTCCAAAACCCGGATCTACATAATACAAATAACACGTTCTGATCGAGGGAGAAACTCAAACAACAAAGAACAATTTTACACACAAAACAGTTGATAATCCAAGCCCGAGACAAAAGAATCATAGGACAACAATATGTTACAAACACTAGTTCATTGCTGCATGAACATGAACATCCAAACCACCTACTGCAAAGGGATTATTAAAAAAAGATGAATCCAGTTGCATCTCTCAAATGCTAAGAAATTTGATAAAATGAAGCATTACGGTTAACACCTGCCGCCAATGCCGCCTAATGATTGGTGGTATGAATGTCCTCAGAGCTAGCACTGCTGCTTGTTGCAAGAGGAGACTCTGAAGCACTTATGGTTCGGGTTTTAGCTGACTCTGGTCTCACACTATACACCGATGAAGCAGGAACTTTTGTGATTGATGCACGCATATTGCCGGGCATGCTTCGCCTTATATCCTGTATATAAACATTGTTCATTTTCATATATGAATTCAATCTTATATTGTAGAAGCATAAATATACAGACAAATTTGCATGTGATAAAAAGGAAATAGATAGAAGACTCATACCAGATGTCTCAAAGCCATATCGAACGATTTCTTAGACAATGATCTTCCAAATCCTGAGTTGTTTTGGGACACCAACAACTTCCCAGATGCATTATCCTGATCAGACTCGTGATCTTCCCTTGGTGGAGCCAGCTTTCTCATGTTCACAACCCTCTCAACCATTTGGGTCCCCATCAAAACCGGGTTTACATCATCATCCCAATTCGAATAACCGCGTCCTCTCGTCATCCCAGGTTTCACACCACCACTGGATGCGTTTGATGATCGTAGTGTTGGTGTTGAAGATCTTGATGCTGACTTGGCAGGAGCAGTTACAGTTACAGATGGTCGTTGAGTTGGGGTTGAAGATCTTGATGCTGACTTGGCTGTAGTGGTTACAGAGGGCCGTTGAGTAGGAGTTGAAGATCTTGATGCTGACTTGGCAGAAGCCGTTACAGTTGCAGATGGCCGTTGAGTTGGAGTTGAAGACCTTGTTGCTGACTTGGCTGAAGAGGGTCGTTGAGTAGGGGTTGAAGATCTTGATGCTGACTTCGAGGAAGCAGTTACGGAGGCCTGTTGAGTTGGTGTTGAAGATCTTGATGCTGACTTGGCAGAAACAGTTGCAGTGGGCCGCTGAGTTGGAGTTGGAGTTGAAGATCTTGATGCTGACTTGGCAGAAACAGTTACAGAGGGCCGTTGAGTCGGGGTTGAAGATCTTGATGCTGACTTGACATTGGCAGAAGCAGTTATAGAAGGTCGTTGAATTGGGGTCGAAGGTCTTGATGCTGACTTGACAGCTGCAGTTACAGAGGGTCGTTGAATAGGGGTTGATGATCTTGATGCTGACTTGACAAGTATGGGTGGTCGGGGTGTTGGGGTTGTGGACCTTTTTATCTGGCCCGCTGGCTTGGTTGGTCCCATTAATGGAGCCTTTCTTGATAGCGATGGTCGCCTGATGGTACTAGCAGGTTTAACACCATTGGAGGATGATACACTGGTTGTTGAAGTAACATCTGTAGTGGGGTTTCCTAGCTACATAGATGACATAAAGATTGTTACTAAAACAATATATGTTGTTTGAAACATTAACATACATAAAAAAAAATATAATCAGAGGCTTACTTTGGACTCTAGAGAAATAGATTGACCATTAGATATCAGAGTCTGATCAGTAAGAGTTATCTGCTCTTCGATTTCCAACGAGGGTACCGGGTGACGGGGTGGGGAAAGGAGCCTGAGTTCAAAACATATTGTTTATTCTCTTTTCAATATTGTTATTGTATTAATATTTGTAAAACAATACATATTAGACACATGAATTTATGAAAAACTATTTGATTTGGTCAAATGTCTAAACCCTAAAGGTAAACTATAAAGTAATGCAGCTAACAAAAACAATATAATAAATGATTTGTGATGATCAAATTGCTATAAGTATAATAGTTCCCATGTTCGGTTGGCACTTGCGTATGAGCATAGAACTCTTTTTGGACCTAAATGGAGTACACACAATGACACAAATATTACAAACTTCTATTTGATGAGCAAAGCTTACATGATAACAGTACATGTTACTAACTTTTAAGTGTGGTCCATTTCTGAAAAGAACTGGACAGCATATGGGTCATGACAAAAGTAATCATTTTTTTACCAGAGCAACAATGGCTATTTCCAGAGAGCCTAGGTCTACATATCGTGCATGAAAGGTGGTACCTTTCACTGGATTTAGTCATTTCAACTCTGGAAAAAAGAGATACCCTTACAAATTTATGAAAGAAGCTACAAGGCTTACCAATCATAGTCCGTGATGTTGTTCATGGAATTCAATAAGTCCTCAGCAGCACCAGAATCTTGACCGTGTATTATTGATTTCGTTTCAGGCTTCAATTGGTACTCAGATGCAGAGTCTGCACATATATTATTAAACTGTCAATGTCAGTTTAACAGAAAATCATTTATGCTACCAGACAACCTCAAAGTGTATCTAAATAACTATATTGATGAAATATATAAAAACTATAAACATTTGGCAGTGTTAAACGATTACATACTTCTGTACAAAGTATAACTCGATTAAAAGGTCACGTTTCGTATCCATGTGGCTTCTTTTGAACGGAATAGACTTTATAGAGACGTGTCCACGGTTAACCGGTTATAGTTAATAAATTTTGGTCAAATTGCTGGTTAGGTGAATAAGTGAGTCAAAGTTACAATTTAAGAGGTGTTCCCTTATTTTATAACAAATGTACGCATCAGTGAAACATACGATACAATAAAGATAGTACGATCTAATAAAAATGGTAATTGAAACGAGGATTATGTGGGGCGACCGACCCACATTTTGCTTAGGATTCCTTAGTAACGGTCAAGATGGTGATCACTGATTGCTAAAGTGGGTCATTCTTTATATGCTGTACCCTTGTTACCTGTACCATTTAATGGTCCCACTACAACTAAGAAAGGTTGAGAATAAACACAGACATAACTCCCCTTACTACTTCTCAAGCATATTCTTATTGGTACTTAAGTTCAAAAGCCATCAAGTTTAACTTTTGATAAAAGTGGTTTAGTGTTTTAATAAAAAAAAAATATGGTTTATAAACTTGTTAAAACTTTTGATACCTGCATGGAACTTTTTAGCATAAAAGCATAATCGGATTAATGTTACAATTATCTCACATTCAGAAAGGATCTATTTTGGTTTTTGAAACTTATACACAGTATTCTACAATTTCGATTTTCCATTGATTTATAAATCTAAAACTATGGCAACCTAAATCACAGCAATCTTTTTGCAGAGAGGTAGGGAACTCCAGCATATTTCTTGCTTTTGTCACTCAGACAACGCTTAATAGTGAAGCTGGAACTAGGGATACAGTACAGCTGAAGAAACCACAAAGTTTGATTTTAAAGATATGTAGAATTATATACTTCTAGTTTACCACTTTTAAATAAAATTAGCATATTAAACATACAAATAACTAAAGTAATTACAGTTTTGAACTACATGTCTACAGTAATTATATTATAAAAAATAATATAGTGTAATAATAATTACTCCAGTTCTCACGATAAGAGTCATTTGTATTTGATCCAAACCCTACTTTCGCATATGTTAACACTTTCGTATATGTTAACACGGACAAATCTACAATATAATTAAACTTTTTTTTTAAGAAGTAGCAGCTAAGGTTCATTTTTTCTCACGAATCTAATTCAGGAAGAAATAGCGATTGAAGACGGACTAAACCTAACAATCAGATGCAGCATAAAAGGAAAAATAAAAAATACTGTATATAAAATGAATTACCGAATGCAAGATTTGATTTGTGAAGAAGATCGAGATTCAAATTAAGTGGGTTAAAATCGACAAAGGATAGATCGTCTGTGTTGTCCTTCTCCTTTAACTCTCCGGAGGTCATGTCCTCTTGTCTAAACTCAACAGAAGCCTGCAAAACCTCAATCTATTATTAACTAAATGTGAGTTGTTATAATGTTTAAATTAAATATAAAAAGCAGGTGAAAGAAAGAAAGAAAGAGAGAGTAATTGAAGGAAGAACTTACAGCCATTGAATAAATTAAGCGGCGAAGAATCTGAGTTCAATTTGGTGAAGGAAGATCTTGACAGATGGAGCTGAGTTGAACTGCACGGAGAATTTGATTATTATTATTTTTATTATTTTAAGATTGAATTTCAATTCTTTTCTTTTCTTTTCTTTTCTTTTCTTTTCTTTTCTTTCACTCACATAAAATAGACGTTGGAGCGGGGTTAATTATACATATATGCTCTGTCTGTCCACGTGACAGACAGGAGAGGAGAGAGGGAAGACGCCACATTTTGAATTCAATTTGCTGGATATTGATTCGCTCTATCTCGGATTACGTTTTAAATTAGGAAATTAATCCTAGTCCTTATCCTAAACTGATTAATATAACAGCCTCGGTAACAAAACCCCCTCGCTAGAGTTGTAAGTCAAAATGAATTGGGTCGGTATCGATTTTATTCTTACCGGAAATCAGGACCGACCTAAGAGTGTGGCAGGGTAGTCGACGGCCACAGGCCCGACATCCCGCTAGGCCCGAAATTTTTTTAAAAAAATGTTATATGTGTTTTACAAAATTAAAATATGTATAATCGATGTTTCAACACAATTACATAATTACTAGTTTGGTCTAGTGGGTTCTAGTCTTATGTAAGACATTTTTTAAGTTTATTTTTATACAAAAGTTTTTTACACAACTCAAATCATAACCAAGTAAGCATACTTAAAATTGAATTGTATAAATCCAACAAAATATTCATTTTACTTAAGGTTCAAAAAAATTTTCACCTTTAGCCCCAAAAAAATTCGTCTTCTCGGAGCCGGCCCCGGAAATACTTACGGAGCTAAATCTAAAAAATAAATTCTTCCACTCCAAAATACCGATTGGTAAACACGTTCGTTGAGATTGCATGAATTTGATCGGTATCGGTTAGGTTTGTAACGACACACTGATACAAGAACCAAACCCAATAGTAAATAGTAAATCAAATTATAAAGTAAAACCTAACAATTTAAAAAATCAAATAAAAATCAGAAAAATAGAAAAACAGAAAAACTAATTAAGTAAATTCTATAAATAACTTTATGCCGTCTATTTAATCCCAATCTGATTAAAATGGAAAATAGTAAATACGTGTAGAAAGAGATTACGATATAACAAGCTTCATAAAAAAGGTTAAAGTTAAAATACAATATAAAAAAAAATGAGAAGTATGAAAAGGATTTCCAACCCATTAATCTTAAATTTGGATGGTGGAGATTAATTCATAATAAAAATTAATGAAAAGGGCATGAATGTAATAACACACTAATGATTACTTTCTCTCTCTACATCCAAGACACATTTCAATTCCTCTGTAATTTTAAAACGTTTATAACTTTTTCATACGTCATTTTTTTAGAAAACTTTTTTAGTGTAATAACAAGCATTTTTTATCTTTAATATGAATATCATATTGGTATATAAAAAAAAAAAATTGATGGTTTTCTTTTATATTGTGTTATTTGGTTGTCCATTGTGTTTTTTTAATTGACTTTAAATGCATTGTGTTATACATTTTGGTCATTGTGTTTTTCAATTGTTACTCATGTTAAAGATAAAAATTAAAACAACGATTATGTCATTGTGTCTTTGTGCTCAACATTTGTCATTCTACTTATCATTGTGTTTTAGTCGTTGTCTTCAACATTCACTTAATTTGAGAAAAATAGTGTTATATTCAATGTGTATTGCGTTCAAGTCATTATGTAATATGTAGTTTCCATTGTGTTTTACGTTTAAGGTCATTGTGTTATATGTATTTTACCATTGTGTCTTACATTTCAGGTGATTGTGTTATATGTATCCTTTATTGTATTTTACGTTTTAAATTAACGTGTAATATGTATTCATCATTGTGTTTAGTATTAGATAATTTGTTGGTATTTTTCATTACATTTACATATTATTACTACACAACGGTGTTATTAATATTTAAAAAAAACATAATGATGAGTTGAAAGACAATGGCGAAAAAACACAATAACAAACAGAAAGACACAATAACGAAAAAAGACACAATGACGTAATTTTTTTTATTTTTATATAACAAATCATACTCATATTAAAGACAAAAAAACGCTTGTTATTATGGTGACCTTTTTTAAAATAAAAATATCATATGAAGAACTTATAGATGTTTAAAAACAGTGGGGGAATTAACATGTGACTTGTATGTGGAGAGAGAAAATGTGTACTATTACTTTTATACCCTTTTTCCTTTGCTCTTTACTTGACACATGTCAATTTTTTACGGCTTCTCACACTTCTCATTTTTGTTGTTCTTTGTAGAATAACTCAACCCTCATAAAAAATGGGTTATTACTATAGGTAAAAACAAAAAATAAAGGGTGATAAAAATGAGAAGCATGAAAAAAATTTGTAAACACATAAAAAACCTCTTAAAAATAAATTTAAAATAACTAATAGAAAAATCATAACTCAAATTACAAATAAAAAACAAAATATTTAAAAAACTAAAATGTTTCCGCCTTCATTCCCATTCAAAAAAAATAAAAAAAATTGATGAAAGACACAATGACGAAAATGAACAAAAGACACAATTATAACTAAAAAAAGACACAATACATCGTAAAATATAACACAATCCCGAACAAAATATAGCACAATGCTGAGTAATATAACACAATGTAAGGCCTCGTTACCGGTGCCTCACTTTGGATGTTGGATTTACTCATAAACACCGTTCTAAATATCAGAGTTAATTAAAACTTTCGCGGAACATAAAACTTTCATTAAACATACATAATAATTCATATACATGTCATAAACAAGCATCCTTGTCTTTCAAAATTAAAACATCAGTTATAAAACATTATGAGCCTTCATATTCCAGCCTCTTATTCTTCTGCCACATGCTCCCGCTCAAGCTAGCTGCCTTATTCTACTCACATGCGTGCATACTAAAAGTCAGCTACGCTGAGTGAGTTCTAGTTAATCATACAACATACAACACATTCATACTTACATACTTTCGTTCAAACTTTATACTTTCATACCTTCGTTCATATTACACTTACTTACCTACAACACATTCATACTTACATACTTTCGTTCAAACTTTATACTTTCATACCTTCGTTCATGTTACACTTACTTACCTACATATCTTCTTTCTTTTATTTTCATATCTTACGTTTTAAAGAGCATTACACCCTACTTTCCTCGAGTATTTTTAGGGCCCGGTTCCCTCTTGCCTCGAGTATTATTAGGGCCCGGTTCCCTCTTGCCTCGAATATTATTAGGGTTTGGCTCCCTCTTACCTCGAATATTATTAGGGTTCGGTTCCCTTTTGCCTCGAGTATTATTAGGGTCTGTTTCCCTTTCGTTACCATACAACCATATATTACCTTTCTTTGTCATTATCTTTATAACATTCATAAATATATACATACATATCATACATGCATTATTCATACATACTTTCTTTCATATACTCCTTTCATAATACGTGCAATATCCGAAGATCGTTCACGTACAGTCAAGCATACATTCATAATATAACATAACTATCACATTCATCATATAGACATACACTAACCACTTAAGGTAAGTGTATTAACATTCACATTGAGTATGCACACAACCCCGAAAACATAACAAGGAAATGGGGCTAGAAACTCACTTGGATTCTGTTACGTTCGCCGTTAATGGTTATCCCTTTCTTTAACTGAGCTCGGTTGACTTTACATTATTTACATGTATCAATACTTGTCCTAATCACATTATTCATGTTTCAGCCCAAATGGCTAAGTCTGGTCTATTCAAATGGCTTTATTGTGTATTGTATTCATAAGCATGGTTTTGTATTCAATTAGAAATTACTTAGAATAATTTTATTCTCAAACACTAATGTATTTGAATACTTTGTGTTCCTTTCTTTCTTTCCTTGTAATCGAATACCCAGCTTGCTTAATCTTTCTTTCTCCTTTTCTGTCTTTGAATGGAGGTTACTTAGAATACAATTTGTATTCTAACCATATGGGATTCAAGGACATGTAAGTATTCAAATACACAATGTATGCGGATATTTGGTGTATTCGAATACAATAATTGTATTCGAATCTATGATGTATTTGAGTGACCATATTGTATTCAACTCATCAGTGTATTCGAGTTACCATATTGTATGTGAGTATTTGTATTGTATTCGAACATCCCTAATATATTCGAACATATACATTGTATACGAGTCTAGCCATTGTATGCCAATGCATACATTGTATGCGAATGTATACATTGTATTCGAACATCCCTAATGTGTTTGAACATATACATTGTATTTGAGTCTAGCCATTGTATGAGAATGTATACCTTGTATTCTAATGGCCTGCTGCCCTATGTTCCTTTTATCATCATTATCATTTCATCTCATGACATTAACACCCTATTATGGTACTATATCATCCTTAACCCGTTTCCATTCCCATTTTCGGTAAGACCTAGCCAGTTTATCCATAAAGCTTGAACCTTTATGGGTTTAAAACGTTCTTAGGCTAGATCTAGGGTTTTCTTTATGAATCGTAAATATCCATGAGTTCGTTAAGTCCATTTTAAACATCAAGTTTGTAACTTTATGGTTCATCTAGACCCGATTTACTCTAGGGCTAAGTTTTAGGCCAAACCGTTCATAAAAACATAACCTTTATATGTAAAGAACATACCTTTTGACGTTTCTAAGCTACGGTTAGCTTCGGTATGAGGTGATAAGCCCGTATCTTGCTTGTATAGTCAAGATCTAGGTTCGGTTTGGCCTTGGATCTATCTTCTTGATTGCGGCCGTGACTAGGGAGGTGTTTGTGTATTTTTAGAGTGTGTTGAGAACTTGAAAGATAAGAAATGAGGGTTTTAGGGTTTTAGGGAGGTTTAAGGGAGTATTTATACCCTCTTAAGCCCATGGACCTAAGGCCTATCCCATCCCCTATTCCATCTTTCCCCACCTAAGTCCATACTCTTTTATTATATTTAATCTTTAATTAAATATTAACACACATTTAAATAAATAAAAAACATTTCCTTTTATTTATTATTATAACATTTAGAATGTTACAAGTATTCACTCCTTAAAGAGGTTTCATCCCCAAAACCTAACTATCATCTAAACAAAACAGGGTAAAACTTGCGCATTTCTTTCTCAACTTCCCAAGTAGCGACTGATCCTTCGCGATGTTTCCATAACACTTTCACTAAGGGTATAACCTTGTGACGTAGTTGCTTTTCCTTGCGGTCAACTACCTCTACTGGTTTCTTAATGTAGTTCAACCGTTCATCAAACTCAATATCTACCAATGGCACATGAGACGCATCATCAGCCAGACATTTTCTCAGATGAGAAACATGGAAGGTTGGATGAATTCCTTCTAACTCCTCGGGTAAATCTAGCCTATAAGCCACTTCACCCACACGATCCATAACTTTAAACGGTCCAATGTACCTTGGACTCAACTTCCCTCTCTTACTTAAATGAATAATTCCCTTCCAAGGCGAGACCTTGAGCATCACATTGTCACCAATGTTAAACTCAATCGGTCATCGCCGCTTATCAGCATAGGACTTTTGAAGGTCTTGAGCAGCTTTCATCCTTGACTTGATCTGATGGAACCTCGAAGAGGTTTCTTGAACAACTTTCAAACTTCCGAGCTCTTTATGACCAATCTCTCCCCAACATACAAGGTATCTACAACGTCTTCCATACAACATTTCAAACGGTGGCATACCAATACTTTAATGGTTGATGTTGTTATAGGAGAACTCTGCTAGATGCAGATGATCACCCCAACTTCCTCCAAAGTATAAAACACAAGCACATAGCATATCCTCAAGGATTTGAATAGTCCTTTCAGACTTTCCATCGATTTGAGGATGATACGTAGTACTGATGTTTAATCTTGTCCCCATGGCTTCATGGAACTTCTTCCAGAATCTTGAAGTAAAGCGAGTATCTCTATCGGACACGATTGATAATGGCATTCCATGCTTAGTCACAACTTCCTTTATGAACAAAGTTTCTAACGTTTCTGATGAGATAGCCTCTCATATAGGCAGAAAGTGAGCACTTTTCGTTAAGCGGTCCACAATCACCCAAATGGTATCATGATGTTTAGCTGTACGAGGTAGCTTAGTTATGAAATCCATGGTGATGTGTTCCCATTTCGATTCAGGTATCTCCAAAAGCTGCATCTTCCCATAAGGTTTCTGGTGTTCAGCTTTGACTTGTAAACAATTTAAGCACTTACTGACATAATCTACTACATCATTCTTCATACACAGCCACCAATAGTCCCTTTTCAAGTCTTGATACATCTTATTGGATCCCGGATGGATTGAATATCTTGACTTGTGAGCTTCATCTAAAATTCGACTTCTGAGATTCCCATGGCGTGGAATCCACATACGGTCAAACCTCGTCTTAACACTATGAGTGTTTTCCATCAACTCGTCTTGCTGACCGAAATTCCTTTCCTTCTTCACTAGCTCTTCATCTACCAGCACTTATGTCTGCACCTTGATGATTTCTTCAAAAAGGCTTGAGTTCGTGATCAATTGGTATGACTTTACTGTTGCAATGACTTCTTCATTCTTACGGCTTAGCGCATCAGCGACCACATTAGCTTTACCAGGATAGTACTTAATATCGCAGTCGTAGTCCTTTATCAACTCTAACCATCTCCTCTGCCTCATGTTCAATTCTTTCTACTCGAAGAAGTACTTTAAACTTTTATGATCTGTGTTAATAGTACGCTTAGTACCATACAGATAATGTCTCCATATCTTGAGAGCATGCACTATAGCTGCTAGCTTTAAATCATGCGTTGGGTAAGTACTTTCATGAACCTTAAATTTTCTAGACGCGTATGCCATAACCTTTCCTCATTGCATCAACACGCAACATAACCCACTATGCGAAGCATCAGCACAAACAACCAAATCCTTGTCACCATCGGGTAAAGCAAGGATTGGAGCTTGCATGAGTCTTTTCTTTAATTCCACAAAAGCCTCTTCTTGGAACTTACCCCGACTGAATACTACAGACTTCCGGGTCATACCAGTCAACGGTGCAGCTATCTTGGAGAGCCTTCTATGAATCTCCTATAGTAGCCAGCCAACCCTAAGAAGCTTCGTATATCAGTCGGGTTCTGTGGAGTCTTCCAATTCGTTATCGCCTCAATCTTAGCTGGATCCACGGTAATCCCTTCAGGATTGATCACGTGACCTAGAAATTGCACTTCTCGCAACCAGAATGCGCATTTCGAAAACTTAGCATACAACTTCTCTTCCTTCAAAACCTCCAATACTTCCTTCATATGCTCAGCATGATCAGACTCACTCTGTGAATAAATCAATATATCATCAATGAAAATGATAACTGAGTTGTCCAACATCGGCCGACACACCATATTCATCATGTCCATAAATGCTGAGTGAGCATTTGTTAGGCCGAAGGATATCACGAGGAACTCGTATTGTCCATACCGCGTTCGAAACGCTGTTTTAGGGATGTCCGCCTCTTTCACTTTTAGCTGATGATAGCCTGATCTGAGATCTATTCGGGAGAACCAACTTGAACCTTGTAGTTGGCCAAACAATTCATCAATCCTTGTCAAAGGATATCTGTTCTTCACCGTAAGCTTGTTCAACTCACGATAGTCAATACACATTCTCATACTTCCATCATTCTTCTTAACAAACAACACCGGTGCGCCCCATGGGGAAACACTTGGTCTGATAAAACCTTTGTCGAAGAGTTCTTGTAGTTGGGACATTAACCCTTTCATCCCGTACGGCTCCAGGCGGTAAGGTGCTTTCGCGACGAGCTATGCTCCTGGTATTAACTCTATATGGAATTCTACCTTTCGTTCCAATGGTAACCCCGAAAGGTCCTCTGGGAACACTTCTGGTTAGTCACACACTGCAAGAACATCTTTCATTTCTTTCGTGTCGGTCGTAGATTTGCATATGCCAGGTAGGCACTTCACCCTCGCCTTAACAAACCTTCATCTTTTATCATCGTAATGACGTTAAGCCTTAAACTTTTCTTAATACCATAAACCGTCACTGTACTGCCATCCAAAGACTTAAACCTTATCAACTTACTCTTACATGTTATACGAGCTTTTAACTCAAACGTCCAATCCATTCCCAAACGACATTGAACTCTCTTAAGGTCAATCATAAAAAATGGCGAGGAGCTCACGTCCCTCTAGTTCTACCTTACAAATCTTAACCATTCTCATACTTTAACGGAAGTATCGCTAGTGGTCTCTTCCATAAAGTCTCAGGTACACAACTACATTCTTCTTGGAGTCATCTTTCATATTCGCTACACTATGTAGCCTCGTCCTTTCATTCCTTTTCAAATAAGATGGCTCGACATTCACCCGTCCTTCTCGATCATCTCTTCTTTCTCATCATTCACTTCGTTACTCACGATCCCAGCAAGTTCCTTTATGGAGTTAACTATTGCAGGCATACTACATGTCTTGACTCATTCTAGTTGGCTTATCTCCGCATCTCTCATGTTGCTTCCACCTGGAGTTCCCAATTTGGTTTGCCTTTGACGCTTCAGTGACAAATGAGCAATTCCCTCGTATTTGACTACAAGATCCAAGCGTTATCCTTCTTCATTACTTTCTACAGTCGGATTCATCTTGCTTTCATATATCGTTCTTTCACACCTTCTTCAAAAAGGGTGTATGGCTGGCACGTGTCTTACCATAGTGTCCAGTACGACCTCCTCGTGCTCGTCCCTTTTGTAGCAGTCATTTATCTTATCTCTAAGGAAACACAAATGTTATCACTCTAGGAATTATTTAGCACATGATTCGTAAGGTAAGTAGTTAATGACAGTGGCCAAGTGTAATTAACTCTTTACATTACTCCTCAGGTTCTACGTACTTCCCTTTATGATTTCACTTGTGCTAGTTTCTACTTTTCACACAATCATGTAAACATACATATAACCTACATTCTTATCCTTAGCAATTAAGCTAGCATACACATATTCTTTCTTTAGCAATTAAGCTAACATTCATACATTCATTCACTTTCATATAAGATGCATATACATATATTTATAAATCTTTACATGAACTTAATCATATACCTTATCTTTCTCGAGCTTTCTTGAGAGACACATGGCTTTCTTGAACTGACATCTTCTTTCTTTTCTTCATTAAGTCCCATTCTCTGTTCGAGTCTAAGCATGTAGGATGCTTAATTCTCTCGAACTTATGCTCTGATACCAACTTGTAAGGCCCTGTTACCGGTGCCTCACTTTGGACGTTGGATTTACTCATAAACACCGTTCTAAATATCAGAGTTAATTAAAATTTTCATGGAATATAAAACTTTCATTAAACATTACATAATAATTCATAGACGTGTCTTTAACAAGCATCCTTGTCTTTCAAAATTAAAACATCAATTATAAAACATTATGAGTCTTCAGATGCCAACCTCTTATTCTTCTGCCACGTGCCCCCTCTCATACTAGCTGCCTCATTTTACTCACCTGCGTGCATACTAAAAGTTAGCTACGCTGAGTGAGTTCTAGTTAATCATACAACATACAACACATTCATACTTACATACTTTCGTTCATAATTTATACTTTCATACCTTCGTTCATGTTACACTTATTTACCTTCATATCTTCTTTCTTTTATTTTCATACCTTACATTTTAAAGAGCATTACGCCCTACTTTCCTCGAGTATTTTTATGGCCCGGTTCCCTCTTGCCTCAAGTAGTTTTAGGGCCCGGTTCCCTCTTGCCTCGAATACTATTAGGTTTCGGTCCCCTCTTGCCTTTAATATTATTAGGGTTCAGTTCCCTCTTGCCTCGAGTATTATTAGGGCCCCGTCCCCTTTTGTTACCATACAACCGTACATTACCTTTCTTTGTCATTATTTTTATAACATTCAAACAAATATACATACATATCATACATGCATTATTCATACATACTTTCTTTCATATACTCTTTTCGTACTAGCTACACAATACATTCCTTAATAATACGTGCAATATCCGAAGATCGCTTACGTACTGTTAAGCATATATTCATAATATAACTTCACTATCACATTCATCATATAGACATACACTTACCACTTAAGGTAAGTGTATTAACATTCACATCGAGTATGCACACATCCCCAAAAACATAACAAGGAAATTGGGCTAGAAACTCACCTGGATTATGTTACGTTCGCCGTTAACGGTTATCCCTTTCTTTAACTGAGCTCGGCTGACTTTACATTATTTACATGTATCAATTCTTGTCCTACTCGCATAATTCATGTTTCAGCCAAAATGGCTAAGTATGGTCTATTCAAATGGCTTTATAGGGTATTGTATTCATAAGCATGGTTTTGTATTCAGTTAGAAATTACTTAGAATAATTTTATTCTCAAACACTAATGTATTAGTATACTTTGTGTTCCTTTCTTTCTTTCCTTGTAATCGAATGCCCAACTTGCTTAATCTTTCTTTCTCCTTTTCTGTATTCGAATGGTGGTTACTTAGAATACAATTTGTATTCTAACCATATGGGATTCAAGGACATGTAAGTATTCAAATACACAATGTATGCGGATATTTTTTGTATTCGTATACATTAATGTATTCGAATACATTATTGTATTTGAATACAATAATTGTATACGAATCTATGATGTATTCGAGTGACCATATTGTATTCGAATCATTAGTGTATTCGAGTGACCATATTGTATGCGAGTATTTGTATTGTATTCGAACATCCCTAATGTATTCGAACATATACATTGTATTCGAGTCTAGCCATTGTATGCCATTGCATACATTGTATGCGAGTGTATACATTGTATTCGAATATCCCTAATTTATTCGGACATATACATTGTATTCGTGTCTAGCCATTGTATGCGAATGTATACATTGTATTCGAACGGCCTGCTGCCCTATGTTCCTTTTATCATCATTATCACCACATCTCATGACATTAACACCCTATTATGGCACCATATCATCCTTAACCCATTTCCATTCCTATTTTCGGCCAAGACCTAGCCTGTTTATCCATAAAGCTTGAACCTTTATAGGTGTAAAATTTTCTTAGGCTAGATCTAGGGTTTTCTTTATGAACCGTGTATATCCATGAGTTCGTTAAGTCTATTTTAAACATCAATTTTGTAACTTTATGGTTCATCTAGACCCGATCAACTTTAGGGCTAAGTTTTAGGGCAAACCGTTCATAAAAACATAACCTTTATATGTAAAGAACATACCTTTTGACGTTTCTAAGCTACGATTAGCTTCGGTATGAGGTGATAAGATCGTATCTTTCTTGTATAGTCAGGATCTATCAAGATCTTGGTTCGATTTGGCCTTGGATCTCTCTTCTTGATTGCGGTCGTGACTAGGGAGGTGTTTGTGTGTTTTTAGAGTGTGTAGAGAACTTGAAAGATAAGAAATGAGGGTTTTAGGAAGGTTTAAGTGAGTATTTATACTCTCTTAAGCCCATGGACCTAAGGCCTATCCCATCTCTTATTCCATCTTTCCCCACCCAAGTCCATACTCTTTTATTGTTTATAATCTTTAATTAAATATTAACACACACTTAAATAAACGAACATCATTTCCTTTTATTTATTATTATAATATTTAGAATGTTACATAACGAAAACAACTTGAATCGACCGAATTTCAACTGCGTAGACTCACCGTATTTTGTTATAGTTCCAGGTTTTAACGAATGTAACAAAAATGACTAAATGCCAAATTTGGTTTTTATTTAGTTCTAATTACTGTAACAAACGCGATGGAGACCAACCGAATTTGGGTAGATTCGCCACCTCAACACCCGAGATTGACAACGCTCAGGTTTTACCAATACACAAGTTTTAACAACCATCGCCACCCTATTTGTCACAGCCCCCGACCCCTATACCCCGGTAGGGGAGCTGTGAACATTGAGTGGTGGTATCGGTGTTTATTAAATAAAATTGCGGGTAGTTAGGAAAAATGATCAGAATTATAGAAAAATCATGATCCTTATTTCATAAACTAGTAATAAAACTCGCTTTTATACAAACATAAGTTTTATGTGGATAAACCCTTATTTACTAAACCCGTTTCTTTATTCTGGTGACAAGCCAATTATTTAAGCTAGAAGCCCGCAGACATCATTCATTTGTCTCTAACAAGTCACCTGAAACATGTTTAAAAATATTTGATTAGCAGGACATTCTAGTGAATACATTCATTTATAAATGACACATTTTATAGTTACAACATTAAGATGTTTTTACATCAGTCTGCTTACCAATTATCGCAAGGCACTTGTCACTCGACCGTACCTGTGACTATGGTCATATTACTTATTGGCTAACACTTGTCGAATAAGTAATGTGTAATAGCCTAGTAGAAAAAGCTTGTATACAAAACCCCACAATACCAGTAGTAACCATCCCGTAAGTCTACAGAGACTTAGTCACTGTAATGTAATTAAAATCTTTTGAAAATAAGTAAGGTACCAAATTCGTCCTTAAGTTTTATTTAATTGTGCGATTTTCGCCCAAAAAGTTTCTTTTTTTTAATTGTACCATCAAGGCTTTTCATTTATTGCCAATTACGTCCGATTCATTAACTTTGTTTATTTGATCGTTAAGTCAAGGGTATTTTGGTCTTATAACCTATTCGTTTATGTTATAATTACATTAAAATTATCGAAATTAGAGCTGGTATTTACAATATCATCTTTTTCAAAGTTCAGTTCAAATCAATCTACATTCTGCCACCACCAATCGATCACCAGTGCCGCTGTAATCGCCTCATCTTCTCCTATAACATTTCGGTTTTTAATTTTTGTGTATTTTGTAATCGTTATCCGACCAGATTCGTATTCGGAAACTCCAGTCAATAAAAAATCCCGCATCATTTAGTATTTTTTTATTGATTTTTTAATTTAAATTGATAATAACTATTGAAACAAGTACAAAAACAACCCCTAACTACTTAAACCCACATTTTGCATCCACAACCAAAGCCTAGGGACTAAATCGCAAAACTATTTCCCAACAATCTTCTTCCCACCGTCATTTTCCACAACAGACGACTTACACTTGCTTGTTTTTCAATTTTCGGCAAAGAATCAAGAAATTATGGTTACCAAATCGTTTAGTTACCAAAAACGCATCACATCGACGTTCTAATTGTATAAGAAAGTATTAATAAATTGAGAACTAATTGATTTATTTTAAAACCTTAACCGCGGCTGTGTTTGACCCTATTACACTATAAATACGCGTATATAACGCAGTTATACTCGTCAACACCATTTCTACAACATCACGAATCTAAACCCTAACTTAATTTCAATATACACGTATACGCAATTAAAGAGTCGTTCAAGATCAAGTTAGAGTCGTGAGCCTTGTTGCACCATTCATCTGCAATTTATTAGTATTTCTGATAATTGAAACATACATTCAAGTTGGTTTTCATCAATTAACGTCAACCCCAACTCAATTTTAACAAACATCAAATATTTAAACTGATTTGAAAAACTAGGGTTTATTCTTAATTTGGGGAAGAACTGAACTTTGTGTATTTATTTAACTGTTTCCATGATATAAACAAAATAATTGGGTTGGTCTGTGTACATGCGTTAATCACCTAAACCGGCCTGGGGGCTCGAGTTCGAGTCCCCCAGGCCCGGTTTTGGATTATATTTCTGTAAAATTCATTTTAATTAATGTTTTTCTATCACTACACATATGTAACCATTTTTAATCAAATTTTACTATCATGACACATATATAACATTAGATAAATGTCATCTTAGTAAAATGGATCCCGGTTATGGTCATTTTTATTTAATTATAACATATAATCCTTTATAAACCTTCTTTTATATCTAAACAAATACAATAAAAGAATATTTTACTACACTCGCTTATTAAACCGAACTAATGACCTAATAACGTTCGAAAACCATTTAACCTTCCCGTTAAATTATATATATATATATATATATATATATATTAGTTATAATATTCGTTTAATAATCAAAAATTAAGATTTGTTTATGTATTTAAAAATCAAACCTAAATGCATAATAATAATAATAATAATAATAATAATAATAATAATATAATAATAATAATAATAATAATTATTTATATATAGTCATAATACTATTGATAATTAAATTAATAAAATTCTAATAACATACTTTTACTTAAAAACCAACCAAATCCCGAATTCATTATAAGTCTTTTCATTTATAATTAATTAATATTGTTGTTAACAACTAGGGACTTTGGTTGACATATCTCAAGGAGTTTGACCGTTTCTACTATAACTTTATCATATCTGATCCTCATTAACCAAATCGATAAGGTAAGTAATTCACATCCCCCTTTTTACCGTTTTACATTTTGGGGGCGTTAAGCATTCACAAGTTAAACTTACTATAGATTTTCTTTACAATTCCAGTATATGCGTAAACTGAAATTGCTCGATTAGTTAATACGTGAGAATGTGACTATGTGTTTATTTTTTTGTGGTGGTTGGTATCTCATCCTCATCCTCATTAGTATAATCATACGTCGTCGGAGTAACTCGACCCGTTTGGGACGAGGGAAATGGCACTTTTATTTATTATTGTTACGCTAGTTGTAGTGATTCATATTTATCGCATGGAATTGTCTTTTTATATTATTTTATACAAAAATTGTGATTACTTACTCAACTTTATGTTGACAAACCTATATATTTTCACGCATGACGCATGTGGCTTTATTGGATGAAACAAGTATTGAAGTTTAGATGATATCTTAAGTTGCTTTGATGAATTAAGAATATATTTATTTTTAGTTTATTTATGTTTTGAATATTTATTTGTAACGGTTTCTTATGAGACAATGTTTGTGCTTTTGCAACTTGATATATGAATGAATAATTTAGATATTGGCAAGTGTATTTTACTTAGTGTCTTCTGAGCTATAATACAATGTTGTCACGTACTGGCATGTTCCGGCGTAGGTTGGGGTGTGACATATTCGGCCACCATCTTCTTCAATAACTTCACTTCTCAATCGAATCCTTACCCAAATACGAGATTTCGGGCTGCTAAAAGAAGGCGTAATAGTTGCGGTGTTAGTTGGTTGCAAAGGTGGAGGTGGCCGGTGGGCGGTTTGCTTCTACCCCTACAAAACAACCTTGATTAAGAAGAAACCTATGTTTTTTCAGCGGTTAGCGAATTCCAACAGTATTCTTCATCATCGTGTCATTCATGAGGCGTGCTATATGAAATTAGGCCAGATCTTGTTTGTTTTTCTGACAAGAATCAATAGATGGTGTTGGTGGTTGAGAGAGGTTTACGGTATCGTCAACGAGTACGATTGCTTCAGGAAGAGTAGAATGAGTTGTACCCCGCTATTAAGCTTCGTTATCTGGAATCAAAAGAATTTCTGAAAATTTTAAACTTCGATTGGTGATTGGGTTGAATTTGGAAGATCTAGGGTTTAGAATATGACGGTGATTGTTGGGGTTTTTGTGGTTGATTGGGGTTTTGATTATGGTTCTGTAAATCGCAGCCATGGTTATTTGGATAAGACAAGTGTTGTACGACGCACTCTCTCTTTCTCTGCCATCAATGTGATATTCCTTTTAGATTTAAAACATTAATCGAATGGAAAGGGTTTGGCTATTGTTGTAGCCTTATTGGTGGTTTAATCCAGTGGTGTCGTGTGACCAAAGGGATTGGGTATAAACAAATAAAAAATAAAATAATAAGAAAATTAAAAAGACAAGTTTATCCCTAACTTAACGTATAAAATCTAACTTGGTTAATAATTTGGACGAAATTGAAAAGATTCGTGAGACCTGAATATATGTGAAACATTTGGATTATCTTTCATGAGTTTACTAAGTTTAAAAATCATCATGACAGTATTGGAAAACCAGTTGTCTCACGCAAATGTGAGTTGTACAAAAACTCTAATGTCTCAACTTGTTAGTTTACAATTAAAGTGCTTCCTGGTAAGCACCTAGGCTAAACACAATGTAGTATATCTAGATTAGAATAAACCCCATAATCATAACGATAATCACGAGACTAGAAACTTTACACAATAGCACAATGTCTTACCTTTTCTAAGCAGAGCTTTTGGATTCGTGTATAGAAGCTTCTTTCGATCGGAGGGGGTATCGTTACGACTATGCAGGTATTATACCAATAAAGCAGGAAGATTGAGAGATAATGAGATTGCGGGACTAAAATTGAATGTCTGATTTCCTCCCTATTTATATATGATATCAAGGTCGGCCGCTTAACATGATGGACCTATAATAAGGCCATCGCGTATCGCAACAAAACCCATAGCTTTACTGAGTCAGCCCTAGCTAGGCCAAGTGGCACATCACGTGCAGACAACGTGTCTCGTCAGGTAACATTCACGTCGCGTATCGCGATGAGTCACTTAAGGATCCGTCACGTAGCGCGACAGCCACAAAAGTTTCTGGATAACTTATACGTCATCAAGTATCGCGACGAGACTAATCAAAATTCATCGCCTAGCGTGATGGGAGGATATTTAAAATTTTAATTTTCCACAAAAATACTAAGGCGGCTCGCGGCGATTTGAGTGAAGTGCAAAGTGTGCCATCAAAGCGTGTTGGTGTATGATGTCAGTAGTTTAGTATCTAGTGTCTGTAATCGTGTTAGTTTGATTTGTATTGATGTTTTAGTTAACTTGTCTCACAAGTTCGCCTAGTATAAGCGAACTTGTGGAACAAGCGAAGTTATCAACAACTTCGCCTAGCTTGTTAGGCGAAGTTGTCGATAACCATATAAGCTAGGTTACGGCTTATTTTGTAAGTAATAATTCAGTACGTGTAATTGGTGATTGAGATATCACGTGTTATTAGTTGCAATATAACGTGTCTTTTGCGCATTGTAACGTGTGTTTGCTTATGTTTAACGTATATCGCTTCTACGCTCGTATCGTCTTACGTAGGGATTCCGCACCTACGTAGAACGAGATATTTCTGTATAGATCCGGCTGGGAACCTACAATTGGTATCAGAGCGTTTGCTCGTGATTGTGTGGTTCGGGATTATCACACGGGTGTAGAAATCGTTCCGTTCGACTATTCGCGGGACGAGTTTACATTGAAATACCGAGTTATTGTGTCCTACTCACCTTCCTCCATCAAAAGCAACCCATTGCACCTTCGAATACCTCGCAATTCGTTAAAATCAAACCTGCAAAAACCTTGTGTTCATCAGGCGAAGTTGCCGCCACTGTTTGTAGGGTTTAGGCGAAGATATAAGTTTAAGCGAAGTTATCATTAACTTCGCCTACCTCACAAGTTCGCTTAACTTAAGCGAAGTTGTCACCAAGCGAAGTTAAGATTTAAGCGAAGTTATCATTAACTCTCCTACTGGTACTGTTCAGAAGTTAAAAAAAAATTATTATTGAGTTTCTTTGTGTGTTCGAGCCGTATTTCTTTCAAAGATGACTTCTATAAACATTACGGAACTGGTGATAATGGAGGTGGAAGCAGGTTCAGCTACTAAGGCTCCGAAAATACTTAAGGGTACTGATTTCGTGGCTTGGAAAGATCGGTTTGAGCAGTATGTTAAATATCAAGATGCTAAGATGTGGGTGTGCATTCAAGATGGATACATTCCACCAACGGCCCTATTTTAGGGTCGTGATCAAATAAAGAAATACAGTAAGATGGATGAGGAGGAGAGAAAAATGTATGAGGCAGAGAGTAAAGCTCATGCGGCTATCACCATGGCTCTTCCACAAGAGATTCTTCACACTTTCAGGAAATACAAAACCGCTAGAGAGCTATGGGAAGCATTGGAAAACCGATATGAAGGTAATGTGGGAATACGTGCATCCAAAATTAAGCTACTAAAAACCCAATTCTCGGTGTTCAAATATCTGAAAAATGAATCACTTGATGATATCATCACAAGATATTATCACCTGATGACCGAACTCAGCAATTATTCCATTGTTTACAAAGAAGAGGAGATAGTAGAGAAACTTCTTGATGCTCTTCCACCGAAATGGGAAATGTACACTGTGTTGATGAGAGAAGATAAAGAGTTTGCCGATTTTGTCTTGGAAACGGTAGTCAATAAATTACGAACTATTGAACTTAACATGGTTCGGAAAGAGACACCAACTGATCAGGTTCAGGATCCGAGAATTTATGGTGCAAAAGTTAGTTCAAGTTCAACTTCAAGATCAGAATCAACTGCCTACCACTCAAAGGGAAACTCAAGCTCAAATTCAACTCAAGATGGTCATGTGACTCTTAACATGGATGGTGATGTATGTTTTGTAGCTGGAGGAAGTAAGTCTTCAAAATCTCAAGCCACAACTGGTAGTTTTCCTTCAAATATTCTGACCAACAACTACTCTCAGATGCCCATGAGTGTTAAATCAGCTGAACAGCAGTTTGCTCTCTATGCATCTTTCATTGCTTCTTACGAAAACTACATCAAAGGTAAAATAGTCGATCCCGCAACTTTGGATGAAGACTATGATCAGATTGATGCTGATGATCTAGAAGAGATGGATCTGCAGTGGCAGATGGAAATGATAGTAAGAAGGGTTAAAAGGTTCATGAAGAAAACAGGTAGAAAGTTCATTGGCGAAAGAACAGGTTTTGACAAATCAATGGTTAGATGTTATAACTGCCAACAGAATGGTCATTTTGCAAGAGAATGTACAAATGAAAGAGTTGAACGCAGTCAAAACAGGCCTGCACAACAGAGTGGTGGAGGTAGTGAAAATAAGGCTATGGTATCTAGACACAATAGTGGGTATAACTGGAATCTACAAGTTGAGGAAGACTTCGAACAGGCAAATTTGGTGAACATCGAAACTGCAGGAAGTGAGAAAGTGACTGGAGAAAATCAAGCTTACATGGCAGAAGTGAACGATCAGCTTTCTGAGGTAAGTTCTGAACTCCCTTGTACGAAATGTGAAAATCTGTCTGAACAATTGAAAACAATAACTGATCAGTTTGTTAGTTTGGACGCTCAATTTAAAACATTAAAAGAAGATCATCATTACACTAAAACTAGAGAAAATAGTTACTCGGTAAAAATAAAAGCTAGTGAAAAAGATATCAGAAGTCTTAAAACCAGTCTTGCTGAAAAAATACAAGTAATTGATCTTAGTTACGAAGTGTTAGAAGAAAAAACAAAGATAATTGCTGACAGGGATAAACAGATAGCTGATTACCAGGTAAAAGTGGTGGAATTAAACAGAAAAATTGAACAATTTAGAAACTCCTCAGCAATGCTTGATCACATCGTAAGTGTTCAACGTTCCCTAGTTAAAAAAGGGGGAATTGGATATTCTGAAGTTCCACCACCATATAACCATAACTATATGTATGATCCTAGTAATCAGAAATCTGTTGATGTTGAAATTGGTCAGACAGTTCCTGTTAAGGTTACGATTAAAGATCCAGAAGTTAGTAAAAGCGAAACGAGTAAGCCTGTTTTGAATGTTAAGATTTCTATTCCTAGTTCTATCTCATCAAATTCGGACAAGACATTCGAGTCTAGTGAGACAAAAGAAGAGGTAGTGTTACTAAAACGTGGAGAGGACTATAAACCAACTGAAAAGAATTCTCCACTAAACTCGTATGTCCCACCATATGTTAGACAAACGGGCAGTAATGCAACCTCAATATCTGAAACAACTGTTGAGACGAAAGTTGAACACAGGAGTTGTTTCAAATGTAATCAAATAGGACACCTGATTGCTGATTGCCCTCTAGATCAGAGATTCAGAGGTATGAGGCCTCCGAAAACTGAGAATAAACCAAACAGTAATTATTATAATAGAGAATGCAAATTCACCAATGTTCAGACATTGGACTAAACCAAGATTTCAAAGATGTCAATATCAGTTTTTCCCTGTTAACAACCAAACCACTGGTTACAATTCATTTAAGTCACGAAGGTTTAGATGGCCTCATAGTCAATCTCCAAGAAGGTATCCTTTCAGAACTTACAGAAGTCGTTATCAAACTGACTTTGGACAACCAAAGTACGGGATGCAGTTTAACAGATTTAATCGACCCAATACCAGTAGGTCTTGGGTCCTCAGATTTTAATCATTTTCTTTAATTGTGCAGGAACAGTTGAACAGGGCTGTAAACAATCTGTGGGTTGTGGATAGCGGATGTTCTCGGCACATGACTGGTAACAAGAATTTGTTACACGAATGGAAACCTGTTCAGGGAGGTAGAGTAAGTTTTGCTGGAGAGAGCGGTGGTAGAATTACTTGGATTGGAACTGTGACAAATGGTAAAATGAAGTTAGAAAAGGTGAATTACGTTGAGGAGTTGAAGCATAATTTGTTGAGTGTATCTCAGATCTGTGACGAAGAGTACACGGTGCATTTTACCAAAAATGAAGCGATTGTACTGTATCCTGGCTTCAAGATACCAGAGGCATGGATAGTGATGAAGGCTCCAAGGGAAAAGAACACATACGTAATGGATATGAGGTTGACTGAGATGGCAACAGATGAGTCATGTCTTCTGTCAAAAGCAACTGAATCAGAGTCCGATTTATGGCATCGAAGAATGGGGCATATACATCTTCGAAAAATGAACTACATTGTCAAGAATGGGCTGGTGCTTGGTGTTCCCTTGAAAATTTTTAACTTTGAAGACCAATGCTTATCATGCAAGAAGGGAAAGCAACACAAGAAATCTCATCTCCCCAAGAAGTTTAATTCAATAGTCAGCACCCTAGACTTACTCCACATGGATCTCTTCGGTCCCGTGAATGTAAAGAGTCTAGGTGGAACATCATACTGCTTGGTTATAACTGATGATTATTCTCGATACTCTTGGGTATACTTTCTAAAGAAAAAAGATGAAACGGTTCAGTTTGTTATTAACCTGATAACCAAGGTTGAAAATGTTGTGGGGAGAAAGGTTAAGTTCATCAGGAGTGACAATGGACAGAGTTCAAGAACTACCAGATGGAGATGTTCTGCTTACAGAAAGGGATAGACCACCAGTACAGCGCCCCTTACACTCCGCAACAAAATGGGGTGGCTGAGAGGAGGAATAGGACGCTAATTGAAGGAGCTAGAACTATGCTGGCTGATGCTAAACTTCCCGTGGTGTTCTGGGCTGAAGCAGTTGCAACAGCCTGTTATATCCTTCATCGTGTTTTAACTGTTAAAAGGTTAAATAAAACTTGTTATGAACTTATGCATGGTCGAAATCCAAACCTGAATGGTCTCGAACCATTCGGGTCCCCATGTACGATATTAAAGACAACCTCAAAATTTGGTGAGAAAGCCGACGAAGGTATTTTAGTCAGATATGTTGTCGGGACACCCAATAGACGAGTCTTTAATCTATCGACCAGCAAGGTTGAAGTGGTATGTAACTCCGATATCATGAGTTACAAACCACCAATGCCCAGCACGGGACCCGCTGAAGCTTTTAACTATGATAGACTGTTTAAATCTTTTAATGTGCCTTATTTGGATTGTGCAGTAGTTGATGAGAGAATTGCCTCACAGATCATGTATGACGAGGAAGAAAACATTGTGCTACGTCGACGACACGATGAAAGTCAACCTTCTACGTCAAGTGCCGTTAATGCACCTGCCGCCTCTACTGAAGAAGAATTTTACAACCCTTTTCACTCTCAACAACAATCACCCATTAATGAACTCTCTTCGAACCTGGAAGACAATCTGCAAGTCAGTTCGGTTCCGACTACTGGAGTCCACAAAAACCACCCTTTGGAGAACGTGATAGGTGATCTGTCTGACGGTGTACAAACAAGACGAAGCTTGAATGAGCACACTTGTGTTTACGCAAGCATCAAAGAAACAGGTATCATTAACGAGTGCTTGTACACCTGCTTCATCAGCCAGATTGAACCAAAGAACTATCAAATGGCTCTAAAAGACATCTCCTGGGTGGAAGCCATGCAAGAAGAGTTAGCCCAGTTCGAGAAGATGGAGGAATGGAAATTGGTTGCAAAACTTGAAGAATGTGCATGCGATTGGCACCAAATGGGTTTTCAAATGTAAGAGAGATGAGAAAGGTATAATTATCAGGAACAAGGCAAGTCTGGTCGTTAAAGGGTTCAATCAGCAAGAAGGGATCGACTACAATGAAGTGTTTGCTCCTGTGGCAAGATTGGAAGCGATTCGATTGTTTTTGGCATTTGCTGCACACAATGAGATGAAGGTGTTCCAGTTAGACGTGAAAAGTGCGTTTCTTAACGGTAAAGTCGATGAGGTTGTATACGTTAAGCAGCCACCAGGTTTTCCTGACCCAGACTTTCCCGATCACGTGTACAAACTAAGTAAAGCTCTATACGGATTACATCAGGCCCCTCATGCCTGGTATGCAACTTTATCTGATTACTTGCTTGAGAATGGGTTTGAACGAGGAAAGATCGACAGCACACTGTTTGTTAAGAGAAAAGGGGGAGACTTTCTTCTGGTTCAAGTCTACATGGATGACATCATCTTTGCTGCATCAAAAGTCGACATGTGTCAGGATTTTGAAGTAGTCATGAAGAAGAGGTTTGAAATGAGTGCAATGGGTGAATTAACTTTCTTTCTAGGATTGCAGGTTGATCAGAAGAAGGATGGGATGTTCATCCATCAGACTAAATATGTCCAAGACGTTCTCAAACGCTTCAAGATGGAGGACAACACTACATTTGACACTCCAGTTTGAGTCAATCACAAACTGGGTGTTGATTCAGACAGTGATGCAGACGTGGACCCCACCCAATATCGGGCAATAATAGGTTTATTAATGTATTTAACTGCATCTAGACCTGATATTATCATTGCAGTTTGTCTTTGTGCTCGTTTTCAGGCCAACCCAAAGGAATCTCACATGAATGGTGTGAAAAGGATATTGCGGTATCTCAAGGGCAAGCCTAAGCTGGGGTTGTGGTACACGAAAGGGGGAGACTTGGAATTGATCGCTTACACGGATTCTGACTATGGAGGATGAAATCAGAATCGGAAGTCGACAACTGGTGGATGCCAGTTTCTGGGAGGAAGATTGGTGTCATGGCAATGCAAGAAGCAGACCTCAGTAGCCATTTCTACCTGTGAAGTAGAATACATGGCAGCATCAAACTGCTGCTCCCAAGTTCTTTGGATACAACAGCAATTGCGCGATTATGGTCTGAATTTCACTCAAACTCCTATTTGTGTAGATAACACTGCTGCAATCTCAGTAACTAACAATCCCGTAAAGCATAGCAAAACTAAACACATTGACATTCGTCACCATTTTATACGGGATTGTGCTGAGAAGAAATTAATAGTGCTCGAAAAGGTTGATTCGTTAGATAATTTCGCTGATTTGTTTACTAAAGCGTTTGACAGAACTCGTTTTCAAAACCTTGTTGAGCTTGATGGGATGATCAATCCCGAGTAACCGTGGTTTTCGTTTTTACTTAAAAAAAGAAAATCACTATCGCTTAGAATTATGTCGGTTGCTTCAGTTTGAAGGACATATCTTCGGATGTGTTTGCTCCTTACTTCTACCAGTAGATTATGAGGATAGCCATTAACCAAATGACTGAAAGTGACCGGGGCGGTTCATGATGTGGTTTTATTCTTTCGCTAAAAAATAGTCGTTCATACTTAGTTAGAAGGACACATACTCGTATGTGGTCGGTCCAGCTGATCCATTGGATCTTCCGGATAGCCGTTTACCTGAAGACTTTGAATTGATCGGGGCGATAGAGTTTAAATTTTTTTGGGGGAGATGAAATAATTTTTCAAGTCTATAACTTCGTAAGAAGTTTCTTTACTATGTTTAAATGAAAATTGATCCAACCTTGGAAAGTGATAGACAAACTAATTCTGTGTGCTTAATTAGTGAAGTGTTACCCAGCCCTACACGAGCCCGTGAGTGTTCTGATTCGCGAGAAGATAGTGTGTCAAGAAACTGCAGTGGTCCAGATTCGGGACCTGCAGTAGTCTACTGTTTTGAGGCTATGTAAATCTTTTGCGTAAAAAAAAATTATTAAGCCTTTTGAAGTCTATTATGTAATACTTATCAATCAAGAGGCAAGATCGAGGACGAGACGAAGACTCTAAAAGATCAAGATGTATTTACAGCTTAATCAGACACTACGGGTCGAGGTCAACTCGGGGTGACTTGGGGAAAGCCAAATAAGCTTTGAGAATAGATAGGAGGCATCACAATCTCTGATGTTGTGTCCATTTATATTTTGAGCTTAATTGAACCTAGCCTGTATCACAGAAGCGATGAAAACCATACTAAGTTGTTTACCTGCTTACAACCTGTTTCTTTATGTCAAAATACAGCTGAACATGGATCTATGTGACAGTCATTTAATTAGTATGATTCCTGTTCGGATATTTTCTAAAACATGTAAGTCCCTGTCAAGACTGAAATTTGATCCCGTGTTTTTATTTCTAAATTTTATTTTAATTATGTCGTTTTATGGTTTTATACCTGATTACTTGTTATTTGATCGTAACATTTTACTCTTTAAAAGAAGTTTTAAAATTTAATGGCATAACGTCCTAATTATAAGGGTTTGTTGTGTAACGTCCTAATTTTATGGTTTTATATCAAGCGAAGTTGTTATACTTAGGCGAACTTGTTAACAGGCGAAGTTAAGGGGTAAGCGAAGTTAGCCCCAACTTCGCCTGTGTAACTTTGACCCTATATAAAGAATTTTTCTAGTCAAACTCTTTATTATTTTCAAAATCCAGCGAAGTTGTGTATTAACCATCGGCGAACTTGTTATACTCGATTCAAACCTTGTTATCTTTTCTCAATTTCGATCCGTATTAAAGGTGTGTTGGGTCGGGTTAATGTATAATCATTGTCAATCAAGTTAATAAGATGCCGTTTCGGTCCGATACGAGATCTTGTTCTTACAAACTTTTGAACACCCAATTTTCATATTTATTTTAACGTGTTCGTAACTAATGTGATCGTCTAGATCGCTTTAGTGTCATGTCTTTATCGTCCACAATCAACAAATTCACCAAATTCACCATTTTTTGCCGTCTAAACCTTTGCCGTTTCAGTTCAGGCGAAGTTATGGTTTAGGCGAAGTTGTTCTCAACTTCGCCTAAGGCTTAACTTCGCCTGTTACTTTAACTTTTAATTAAACTGGTGCGAAGTTGTTCAATGGCGAAGTTATGTTTAGGCGAAGTTGTCCTTAACTTCGCCTTATACCTAACTTCGCCTGTTTAATTATTCATTTAAAATTATATTAACAGTTATAAGGCGAAGTTTTAGTAAAGGCGAAGTTATTCACAACTTCGCCCTTTCCCTAACTTCGCCTACACAGAATCAATCATAACTTCGCTCATGGTAACAGGCGAAGTTGTGATCCGCTTTGACGATTCTCTAACTTAGACCGTTTGTGGTGCAGATATGGCAGCTGTTGCAGGAGCCGGTGATGCCGGTGGTGACGATGGAGGAGATAACAATCGTCAGTTTTTCCCGGGGCATAATATGTACATTACTTTGGACCCGGATGCGAGCGGTGTTGATGATTTTCGCGAGATCATCACGTTTCTTATCTGCTCGCGTATCTTCCATGCTATTACTACAACACTGCCCATCTCTTTACCAAACATAGAAGATTTCTGGCAGACAGTTGAATATGATTGCAGAGTCGAGCCGCCAGTTATGCGTGCTACGGTTAACAATCAGGTAGTGCAGTTCTCGTCAGAACAGATACGGGTTGCTCTGCAGTTTGGGGATGAAACGAGGGATGATCCTACAGACTTCGTGGCTCCAATCAGAGATGGTGCTTTTTTAAGAATGGGCAATTCTGGTCCATTGGGGGATACTCAGAGACGCAAGGGATTTTTATTAGACCAATGGCGCTTTCTCATGCACGTGATGATCGTGTGTATGTCGGGTAGAAAGGCTGGTACGGATGGAATGGGTGCGACCATGCAGTCGGCAATGACTGAACTGAGTTACAACAAGCGTTATAGCTTCAGTCAGATGGTGTTCTATGAGATAGACCGTCAAAGACGAGCGGTGGCGCGTGAGAGATTCTTGATGTACCCAAGATTCCTTCAAATGATCTTGAATCACGTGGCTCCCACGTTACCTCAGCGCCGTCCGATTCGATATGTGGAGAGTGTCAGCAAGAGGATCTTCGCCCAGTGTAGATCGTCAAGTGCCAGAAGTAAACCAGAGCTCCGTCCTCGCCATACTTCGTTATTTGGGTACTTGATCAACCCGGAGTATGTTGCAGCTCGTGGGGACGAGTTTTGGGATCCGGCACCGCAACAGGCAGGAGCACCTCAACCACCACCTGTGGTACATCATTCACTGCCTGCTACACCTGTTGTGGCACCGGAGGAACATGTCGACCTTGAAGCGGCTTTTGGCGGCCAAGGATTTTTCGATATGGAACGTGTTGATCCAGAGGAAGAGGTACATGTCTCGTCTGCACAGGTTACGAGTGTGGATGTGTCGATGGTAGCTACGACTGTGGCTGTGTCTGAAAGAACTGATTCTGACTCCTCAAACGATGATGTGGCTGAAGCAAGACAGATTCTGATTACTCAAGAAAGAATTCATGGGAAGAGAAAGCGAGACACAGATGATAGTGAATCAGATTTTGAGGAGGATTTGCATCGGTTGGTTCGTCGGGCGAGAACGGGTGAAGGATCGGGAGCTGGTGAAAGCTCGAGGGTGGTTCGTTTTTCTCTACCCGCACTGTCTGGTATGACTATGGTCCCTACATCATTGACAGTTACAGGGCCAATCACCTCGGGTGTTCCCGTGTTGACTACCTCATCTTCCTTCGGCATACCACCCACTACGTTCCAACTCTCGGCTCCAGAGATTGTGTCCTTGCCACCTCCAACTCTTACTCCATCGGAGGTCGTTGCAAGATTTGTTGAGTCGACGGTTATTGCCACCACGGGATTATCTATTACGATACCACCTGCGGTTACGTTTCCGCCTATCTCTGTTGTTCCGGTTACCTTGGGAATCCCTCCTCCGTACGCTCAAGACATTTCACATATGAGGTTTGATTTTAATGCAACCTTATCCGACTCGGAAAGAATAGTAGCTCTTGAAAGGGTCGTGGCAGAACAGTCAAGAGTAAATATGATCCAGACTCACGCTATTCAGCGCCTCGTTGCAGAGAATCAGATTCAGTCGTCCCTCCTGATTGAGCACGGTAAAATTTTTGATGCCTTGAAACAGTTCTTGGCATCTCAGGGGGAGACGAGCTGTAAGGGTGACGAACTGAGGACGAAGAAAAGAAACGATCGAGACGATGATCCCAATGCATCGAAAGATGCAGGTGGAGAGTTGCCAAGAACTGAACAAGCTCTTGGGACTTCCACAACTCAGGGGGAGTCAACTGGTGTAACTGGTGGATCGGGGGGTGATGACGTGGTGGTAGTGGATGCTGAGGAGGTGTTGGGTGATGATGTTATAGGTGATGACGATGTGTTACCGTTGGAAGAGATTGAGAAGATTGGGGCTGAGATTGTGATTGACAATGAAGTCGAAGAAGGAGAGATTGTGGAGGATAATATTGAGCATGAAATTTCGGCAGTTGAAAAGTCAGATTTGGGTCAAGATATGGAATGTAATGACACTGAGTGGGAAGAGCAGCCAAGATGGAAAGAAGGCTATGCTCAGTGGTTTGTAAAGACTAAGAAACCGGCGGTCCCTACTATGTTCAAGAAAAGTTACAACATCAAAGGGTATGCTGAATCGAAAAAGGGGATTATTTGCTGGTTATATGATGAGCAGTTGAGGCTCTTTGTGATTAAACGTTATGATGGGGTTCAGTATTTCAAGAGATTGTTGAGGTCGTTGAATACTTTGCCGGAGTGTGAGGTGAAGGACTTAGCCAAGTTGGGGTTGATAAACAGAAGTGATGATAATATGGCTAGGATTATTGGAAAGATAGTCTGGAAAGAAAGCATAAAGGAGAAAAAGTTTGAGCTGTTTAAACCGCAGAAAGGAAAGCTCGTTGAAGATAAAGATAGAGGAATGAGAGCTGATGGCAAGCCTTGGATGATAATGAAGTATAAGCCGATCCGTTGCTTAAAAGAAGTGCCGATGAAACAAATGCCCAAGGATGTGCTAAAGGATCTGAAATGGTGGTATGTTGATAGTGAAACGGCTGAAGCAGTGATGGAGGATGAGGATGAACAAGAGTTGCTGAGAGTGTATGACCCTATGCACTTGGTGAATTTGTCACAAGCAGACTTGTTGGTGCTGAATGAGAAAAAGATATTTTATATTCCTGCCTGGAAAGAAGAAGCAAAGAAATATCAGAGAGTAGTTTTGGTTTGTGTCAGAGAAGGAGTACATGCTTGAAGATGGGTGACTCGAGTTTTGAGATTACAAGACACGTAATTGAAGATAGAGATATAAAGCTACTGCCAAGGGGGAGTCTGTTGGTGTATGATGTCAGTAGTTTAGTATCTAGTGTCTGTAATCGTGTTAGTTTGATTTGTATTGATGTTTTAGTTAACTTGTCTCACAAGTTCGCCTAGTATAAGCGAACTTGTGGAACAAGCGAAGTTATCAACAACTTCGCCTAGCTTGTTAGGCGAAGTTGTCGATAACCATATAAGCTAGGTTACGGCTTATTTTGTAAGTAATAATTCAGTACGTGTAATTGGTGATTGAGATATCACGTGTTATTAGTTGCAATATAACGTGTCTTTTGCGCATTGTAACGTGTGTTTGCTTGTGTTTAACGTATATCGCTTCTACGCTCGTATCGTCTTACTTAGGGATTCCGCACCTACGTAGAACGAGATATTTCCGTATAGATCCGGCTGGGAACCTACAAAGCGCCACATTGAGCTCATCACACTTCGCCCAAGCCCGTGATCCGCTAGGACCACTGGGTATGATTTGTCTCATATGAATATTGTCATATGATCTCTCTTTTTTATAAAGAGCTTACAATTTTTGTAATCTAGCGATGTGGGGCAAGAACTAACTTTCTTATTTATACCATGGTGGAAGCATTATATTTTATTTCCTCCACCAATGTGGTATGAAATTTACTTCTTTTATTTTCCATTTGGATAATTTTATTATTTGTTATAGACTCCCCTCCTTATTTTAAATCTCAATTTGAGATCTATTGGAATAAGTGTGGGTACTTCCATTTCATTTCTGATTCCAATTCTAAAGTATATTCTGGTCCATGTCTTGAATCTCACTTCACTTTGACTAGGGCCATTCTTTTATGCTTGAAATTCTTGATTTTTCTATCTTCAATTTGTAAAAGTTTCTCAACGAATTTCAACTTTTTATTTATCTTTATTTCTTGAAGGGGTACTTTTATTGATTCATCAGCTAAGCATTTCCTTAGGTTACTTACATGAAATACATCATGTATACGTGCATTACTTTTGGTAACTCTAGCTGATAGGCTACTATTCCAATTCGTTTAATAATTGAAATGGTCCAACAAACCTTAAACTCAACTTTCCTTTCTTGTCAACTTGGATTATTCCTTTCTATAGAGATACTTTCAATAAAACTTTATCTCCAACTTGAAATTCTAATGGTTTGCATCGATCATCTGGTTAACTCTTTTGACGATCTCGTGCAGTCTTTAATATTTCCTTGACTTGATTTATCTTGTCAGTAGTTTCTTGCATAATTTCAGGAACTAATAATTGCTTTCCCCTTATTTCTGCCCAACACACTGGGGTTCTGCACTTTCGTCCATAAAGTGCTTCAAATGGGGCAATATCAATGCTTGTATGATAACTGTTATTATAGGAGAATTCTTTTAGTGGTAAATGATCATCCTAATTTCCACCAAAAATCTATTACGCATGCTCTTAGCATGTCTTCAAATGTATGTGTCACACGCCAACCAACGATAGAATATCCTGGGGCGTAACGTTGATTGTTCAGTCGCTCAAAAGACACTAATGTTAAGTGACAATACCTATTTAATTTAATAACAATTACTCAAGTACACGTTACAATAAATATAAAAAAACTCACATACAATATGATTTGATTATTACAAAACCTAAAGTCAATCTAAGTTGTCTTCAAGATTCTCTAAGTCTTCGCTTGTCAACCTGTAACATGCGTTAAAATAAATTTGTTCAACATAAAGTTGAGTGAGCAAACACATGTTTAATTAATATAATAATATAAAAATATAATTCTATTATGGATGCGGTAAATTAACAATTAATTTAACAAATGATGTGTCTTTTGGCCATGAATCTCGAACACGGTCAATGGTTACTCGGATGGCACGTAAATAAACAAATAACTTGTCTTTTGGCCGTGACTCTCGAACACGGTCAATGGCTACCCGGACAAATATAAAAAGTATGTATTTTCCCTTAACACAAAGTCAAGTTACTCGGACGGTCGTATGATCATAATAATGGGGATGGGGATGAGGATGAGGATCAGGTCACCCAACTGCCAAAGCAATAACCAAATAAACACATAGACACACAACATAAAAATAATTAATTGTGCAATACACGTAATGCATATAAATAGAATTGCGGTTGAGGACTCGTTTAACATAAACAGTTGAAATAGCGGCACGCATGTTAGCCCCAAAAATTAAAGATGAAAAGGGGTTTTATTACTCACCTTTGCAAGTAAGCGAGCTAACCGAAAGGTCAGAGTACACGAGAAAATAAATGAGTGCATAGGCCATGCGGGATTCCCGACAATAAGTCCTGTTAACGCGTGTAAAAAGGATTTTCCCACGGAAAGCAAAAGGTCGCACATGACTCGTTAACCGATACCTAGTACAAGTGCTTAACTATGAGAGTGTGTTCAACAACACATGACCCTACGATTCACGTAAAGACCCGCACAAAATACACAACATAACCCGATGACTTGTTAATCATAGACTTGATGTCAATAGTATTAATATGTTCTAACATGTATCCCACATAATGCAATGATTAATAAGGCAATCATTTATCATGAACTCAAATTCTGATCATACAATTGACGAGACATATTTTAGCATGCAAAGGCTGATTTTATTGACTTAGTATACTATAAATATAAATTATTCTAAATTCTCAGAGTATCATAAATGAGTTAGTCTTCTTATAAAATTTGTATAATATTTTTATCCTGCATACAATGATGATGACAATATTTCATTTACAACAGGTAGGTACAAACAGTTCATCAGATTGTACAACGAAGAGTATTGGCATAGAACTTTAATAATATAGATTCAAATCAAGAAAGACCAGTTGGGTTACATTCCTAACTCTTAAACTTAAATTCTAGAAGTGGAACCAACCCATTTAGAGTTGTCATGAAAGAGTTATGATGTCGGGAAGATAGACCAAAAAACGAATCCCCGAATCAGATTCTGACACACAATTTTGTAAAATTATAAACAGTATTCAAATCTCTTCCAAAAATTACAAACTATAGCTTTCTAAAAACTAGACCCATGTACTACATTATAGAACAAAGAATCGATTAAAAACCTCCTTTTATAATCGAAGTATAGTCCAATCAATAAACGAGTATGAATATGTCAGCAAACTGTTGTCTTCAAAACTCAAACCCTAACATGTTTATAAAATCTCTAGGGTTCTAAATCGACTAAATACAATCAATTAACATCATCATCATGCTATATATTTAATATTACAGAATTTTGGACCTAGGGTTTCACCAATAACAATAGACTTTGCATAACACAACAATCAAAAGTTTAGCACTTACTAGAATGAACAAATTAGTGTACAGTCATTACTCTAAACACATAACAACAGTCAAAGACTCAATTGGACATCTAGGGTTTCTCAAGAAATCTTCAATACATGTAATTGATACATAAAAGTTACCTATTAGCCTTAGGAATGGTTAGAATCACTCAAAGACACCACAAGTTGCATGAATCAAGATTGAATTGAAGGGTGTGTGTGTTGAAATCGATGAGAGGGGGAGGAGGCAGCCTGGTTTTATGGGTTTGGGATATTTTATTTAATATAAATTTATAATAATAATAATCATATTTACAGGAATGTCCTATTATGAACGAGGTTCGGGCTTAAACGAACTATTTAATACCAAACTGGATTATAGCGAATCATTATGACTAAAAATACTATGCCAAGTTTATAAAGTTAATCTTTGTTGTTTCATAAACATTATTCTTGTGAAAGCCTAAACCGAACAAATTACGCGCAAATGCTTGAAATTTCATGAAACAAGCTATGGACTAAGCACATAATCATTTTACTTGTAATTTCACATAGACAATATTATAAATATATGCTCGAAATATTATTTTCATATTTCACCAACGTTCGGATGTTTAGAAGAGAAAAAGAATAAGTCCAGAAAATATGAGATGTTACAATATTTCCTAATTTTGGGAATTTCGTCCCAAAATAAAAAAAAACTTGGATATTAGTCATTATATAACCAACATTAAGCACTTTTAAATAAACCAGCAAATTTGAATCAAGCATAAAAAAAACTGAATCACAAGATTCGAGGGACACAACCAAACAAATTTGGTTGAACTATAAACACACGATTTACAACTAGAAAAAAAAATAATAACCTTTACAATACACAATTGTTAGAAAACATACACGGGTGTTAGAAAATTTTATGAATAACCTTGACAATACTACTAGTTACAATTACGTGAACCACACGGTTCGACTAACTAGAAAACAAGATTATAGACAATCAAACAACACGGTTTCATAACAAGAATCACATGATTTTTCATCAGACAATACTTTTATATCCAAAGCAATTACTATGTGCATATATAAAAAAAATCATGTGATTTTTCAAGTAGAACAAACATCTCACAAAGGAGCAAATAAAGTTGTCACAACATTCAAGAACAATCCTCAATAAACAAACTATTTAAATTGTTAACCACATGGTTCAACAACAAATTTTCAGTCTAACACAATTCTTTTCAAAAAAAAAATAAAATTAAAGATCCTACCATAATGAAATAGAAATATGATGATCAAAATAATTAAACGCGCATGAACCATATGTGTAAATTTACACATCTTGCATAAGAGACTCTAAAAATATAAGAATATGTGATTAAAATCATACAATTACCATTCAACCTTAAGATAAAAAAAATCATGAAATGAGATATAAACATGATCGCTTTAAAAAAAACTACATCAACATATCAACGAGACATATACCCGAAAGTATCGCCGACAAGCGTATAAACCATACAATGAGGTGTACAACTTTGTACTTTTGAGAACAAACAAATCATTTCTTCATAAAATTTGATATAACGAAACACCATAACCAAGTTTAATTTTCTTTCCTTTTCAAATTTCATAAACAAAATTCAGAACTAAAAAAAAAAATATAAGATTGCAAAGTCATATTTGACAGCCACCTCAATCTTTTTAAGAAGCACACACCATTAAAAGCATATATATCAAACATAAACAACCAATAACGCAATACCAAAAAGAAAAAAAATAATAATGAAAAACACACACACACACACACACACACACACACACACATATATATATATATATATATATATATATATATATATATATATATATATATTAACTTGCCCATAAGCTTAAAATAAATATTATAGTGCCATTAAAACAAATAACTAATACATTAGCTATAAACACTATCAAATATACCTTCACATAAGAACAAAACAATGAAAAAAATTTCATTAAAATATAGTTAACATAGTAGAACGAAAAGTACAACAACAATCTTGAATCACGAAACATAACACTAGCAAAAGCAACTTTAAAGCAAGACAAAGTCGGGACTTCAACGACCACTATTCCCGAACAGGTCTTGAATATGTGGTGGGGCTCGCTTAACTTCCAAGAGCTCGGAAAGCTTTTGGTTGAGCTTTGCGATCTCCCGGTTGAGAAAGTTGAGCTTGGATGCCACATCCTTGTGGTGGCCATCCAGCACATGGAGGTTTTCAAACCGAAGCAGTTCAACTTTGTTTATTAGCTCGATTACGCGAGCTTCAGTTTGGATGTTGCTCTCGACTTAGTCTCGTATGATGCATTGTAGCCTCATGACCTCCTCCTAAAGATTTGAGGAAGATTCATGTTTCTTACATTTTCTCACTGGCCTCCATTCAACTTTCTTGCTTTCCATTTCAGTAATTTTGTGTTTGGTGTGAATGGAATAGTGAGTTTTTGCATGCATTATATAGAGACTGGAAAGTCGAACACGGCCCCGTGCTGGAGATTCTGGGGTGACCATGACCTCGTGCTTTCTGAAGCACGACCCGTGCTTTTTGTTATTGAGATTTTCTTTTATTTTTCAGCAAAACGCGAGAGCCGGAATTTTTAGAATGATGTTTAATATGTTATTTTAAGAGTTTGGTCATCCTAAAAATTACTTTTCATTAAAGTTAAAGGTCCAAAACAATTACGAGATAAGCCCAGTTTTCCTAAAAATATGAAAATATTCGGGTTAAGCCCGAAATTCCTAACACAATGTGCCTAGTGCACTTGTTTACATATGAAAACAGAAAATTAAGGTTCCTAGATTTCCCCGAAAGGTTCTCCTCCTCCGAATGGCCCTGGTGGTGGAAAGTATGTGAAACCGAGAACTTGAAACTGGAGTTGTTCGTTGATGTCTCGAAGTTCCATTTTCATGTTTTCTACTGATTCGGTGAGTTAAACGATACTCATCTCAGCAAGGAGATTCATTTCGGTGAGTTCCTTGACGAGTTCTTGAAATTTCAAGAGAAGCTTGGTTTTGGACACATGGAGGGTATCGTTTCCCAGTTGTTGAGGAACGGGAATTGCTTCACTCATTTCAGTAGGCATGTTGAATTTTCAAAGAGGAGTGTTTTGGTTTTGGTTGGTGCAAAGCACGACCCCATGCTTTTGGAAGCACGGCCCGTATTTTTACTCTGAAAATTCTGTTACGAACCAGTCTGACTGAGATTTTTTGCAGCGAAGATTCCGGTACGCATATTGTGGCACGACACCGTTCTTTCTTAAGCACGCCCCCGTTTTTTGATTATACATATATATATATATATTATATTTTAAAAAGCCTAGTTTGTGAAGGTCTTGGCCAGACCTTGTTTCCTTAAATTCTATTTAGGGAGTTGGAGGATTACTACCTCCGAGACTTCCTTAAATGGTCCATCGATATATGGTTTAATCGATGTCTATTGACTTTGAATTTTTGGCTGCTAGAATTTGAAATCTCGACTGTTCCATAGTCTAAGACTGATTCAACTATGTATGGGCATGTCCATCGTGATTTCAATTTTCGTGGGAAAAGACGTAAACGTGCGTGTATAACAGTACTCATCGCTAACTTTAAACTTTTTGTTTCCTTTTCAATGGACGTCGTGCAGCTGTTTAGTCTTTTCTTTTTAAGACCAGAAATTTTCATAGGCCAATGTTCTTAGTTCTTCGAGTTCGTGAATTTGATCTTCCCGGTTTATGCCGGTGGACATTAGATTGAAGTTTACTGCTCTGAGAGCCCAGTAGGCTTTTTGTTTTAATTATACTAGTAGATGACATGTTTTCCCATAAACTAGTTTGAAAGGTGTTGTTCCTATGGGGGTTTTGTAGGCTGTCCTAAGGGTCCATAAAGCGTCATCTAACTTTTCTGCCAACCTTTTGCGATTCATCTCTATGGTTCTTTCTAAAATCCTTTTAATTCCTCGATTCGAGACTTCTATTTGCCCACTGGTCTGAGGGTGATATGGTGTTGCCAGTCGGTGGTGGACTCCATATCGTGCTAAGACTTTATCCATTAGAGCGTTACAGAAATGAATACCTCTATCGCTGATTAAGGCTTTTGGAGTACCGAATCGTGAAAATAATTTTTTTAGAAATCGTACAACTACTCGAGCATCGTTAGTGGGAAGAGATTGTGCTTCTACCCATTTAGATACGTAGTCGACTGCTATGAGGATGTACTTGTTCCCAAAGGAGTTAGGAAATGGCCCCATAAAATCTATTCCCCATACATCAAAGAGCTCACAGAATTGAATTCCTTTTTGAGCCATCTCATTCTTCGCCGAGATGTTTCCAGCTCTTTGACAAGCATCGCATGCTTGGATCAAAGCATGTGTATCTTTGTATATGGTGGGCCAGAAAAATCCTGCATCAAACACTTTTCTGATCGTAGTGGCGGTATTGTGGTTTCCACCAGTAGGTCCTTCATGGCAGTGTTTGAGAATGTCTGAGTCTTCCTTTCCTGCTACATACCTGCGAACAACCTAATCGGCACCTATCCTAAACAAGTACGGATTTTCCCAGAAGTAGAACTTAAGGTCGGAAAAGAATTTCTTCCGTTGTTGATGAGTAAGTCCTTTGCTTAGGATTCTACAAGCTAGATAGTTTGCGAAGTCGGCAAACCAAGGACTTTCGTCTTTCACCTGTATGACTGCTTGGATATGCATGAGAACTTCATGTGGAAAATTATCATTGATAATTTCCTTGTAATGCTCTTCTGAAGCTGGGCATTCTAAGTGTGAGAGGTGGTTTGCGGCTACATTCTCTGCTCCTTTCTTATCTTTAACTTCAATGCCAAATTCTTTGAGTAGTAGGATCCATCGGATAAGTCTAGGTTTGGCATTTTGCTTGTTGAAGAGGTAACGTATTGCGGAATGGTCGGTGTAAACTATGGTTTTGGAAAGAACTAGGTAAGATCTAAATTTTTCAAAGGTAAAAACTACTTCTAGTAACTCTTTTTCTGTTGTGGTGTTATTTTCTTGTGTATCGTTAAGAGTTTTACTAGCATAGTAAATTGGGTGAAAATGTTTTTCTTTGCGTTGTCCGAGTACGGCTCCAACTGCAAAGTCACTTGCATCGCACATGATCTCGAATGGAAGGGTCCAATCGGGTGTAGTCATGATTGGTGCATTGACAAGTTTATCTTTCAATATGTTGAATGATTCAACACATTCTTCAGAGAAGACGAAGGGTGCGTCTTTCTCCAGAAGTTTGGTCATAGGCCTAGCAATATTGGAAAAATCTTTTATGAAACTGTAGGTTCCCAGCCAAATCTACAAGGAATATCTCGTTCTACGTAGCTGCGGAATCCCTACGTAATACGATACGAGCGTAGAAGACGAAACACGTTAAACACAATCAAACACACGTTACAATAAACAAAGAACACGTTGTATTGCAACTGATAACACGTGATATATCAATCACCGATTACACAAAACTGAACAACTCTATCAAACGAGCCGTAACCTCAACCTATATAACATTCGACAACTTCGCCTAACATGTTTAGGCAAAGTTGTCACTAACTTCGCTTGTTCAACAAGTTCGCCCATATCAGGCGAACTTGTGAGACAACTTCGCTTAATTCTAAATACAAAACATACTAACTCAATTACAGACACTAGATACTGAACTACTGACATCATGTACCTACAGACTCCCCCTTGGCAGAGCTTCATATCTCTATCTTCAAACACGTGTCTCGTAATCCCAAAAATCTTGTATCTTCCATCTTCAAGCATGAGCGCCTTCTCGTACACAAACTGAAACTACTCTTTGATATTTCTTTGCTTCTTCTTTCCAAGCAGGAATGTAAAATATTTTTTTATCGTTCAGCACCTGCAGATTAGCTTGAGACAAATTCACTAAATGCATAGGATCATATACTCTCATCAGCTCTTGATCATCTTCATCTTCCATTACTGCTTCAGCTGTTTCACAATCAACGTACCACCATTTCAGATCTTTGAGCACATCCTTGGGCATTTGTTTCATCGGCACTGCTTTTAGACACCGGATCGGCTTATACTTCATTATCATCCAAGGCTTGCCATCTGCTCTCATTCCTCTGTCTTTGTCTTCAACGAGCTTTCCTTTCTGTGGTTTCAACAGCTCGAACTTTTTCTCCTTTATGCTTTCCTTCCAGACTATCTTTCCAATGATCCTAGCCATGTTATCATCACTCCTGTTTATCAACCCCAACCTGGCTAAGTCCTTCACTTCACACTCAGGCAACGTATTCAACGATCTCAACAACCTCTTGAAATACTGAACCCCATCATACCGTTTAATCACAAAAAGCCTTAACTGCTCATCATATAACCAGCATATAATCCCCTTTTTCGATTCAGCATAACCCCTGATGTTGTAACTTTTCTTGAACATAGTAGGGACCGCCGGTTTCTTAGTCTTTACGAACCACTGAGCGTAGCCTTCTTTCCATCTTGGCTGCTCCTCCCATTCTGTCTCATCACATCCCGTATCTTGACCCAAATCTGACTTTTCAACCGTTGGAATTTCATGTTCAACGTTGTCCTCCACAATCTCTCCTTCTTCAACTTCACTATCAATCACGATCTCAGCCCCTATCTTCTCTATCTCCTCCAACGGTAACACATCCTCATCACCTATAACATCATCTAACACCTCCTCAGCATCCACAACCACCACATCATCGCCCCCTGAACCGCTAGCTGCACTCGTTGACTCCCCCTGAGATGTGGAAGTCCCAAGAGCTTGTTCAGTTCTTGGCAACTCTCCACCTGCACCTTTCGATGCATTGGGATCATCGTCTCGATCGTTGCTCTTTTTTGTTGTCAGCTCGTCACCCTTACAGCTCATCTCCCCCTGAGATGCCAAGAACTGTTTCAAGGCATCAATTATTTTACCATGCTCGATCAGGAGGGACGACTGAATCTGATTCTCCGTAACGAGGCGCTGAATAGCATGAGTCTGGATAAGATTTACCCTTGATTGTTCCGCCACGACCCTTTCAAGCGCTGCTATTCTTTTCGAATCGGATAAGGTTGCATCGAAATCAAACCTCATATATGATATGTCTTGAGCGTACGGAGGAGGGATTCCCAATGTATCCGGCACCTCAGAAATAGGTGGAAACGTAACCGCAGGTGGTATCGTAAACGACAACTCTGCAGTAGCAACAACTGTCGACTCAACAAACCTTGCTACGACCTCCGTTGGAGTAAGAGTTGGAGGTGGCAAGGACATAATCTCCGGAGCCGAGAGCTGGAATGTAGTGGGTGGGATGCCGAAGGAAGATGAGGTAGTCACCACGGGAACATCCGTGGCGATTGGCCCTGTAACTGGCAATGGTGTAGAGACTATAGTCATACCAGACAGTGCGGGTGGAGTGAAACGAACCACCCTTGAGCTCTCACCAGCTCCCGAACCTGCACCTGCCATTTCTCTTCTCGATCTATGGACCAACTGATGTAAATCTTCCTCAAAGTCCGAATCACTGTCATCGTTGTCTCTCTTCCTCTTCCCATGAATCCTTTCTTGTGTAACTAAAATCCGTCTAGCTTCAGCCACATCATCATCTGAGGAATCAGAATCAGCCTCCGTCGTAGCTGCCATAGCAACATCCACACTAGTAACCCGTGCAACCGAGACTTGCACCTCTTTCTCAGGATCAACACGTTCCATGTCGAAGAAACCTTGACCGCCAAAAGCAGCTTCAAGGTCTACATTTTCCTCCAGTGCCACAACAGGAGCAGCAGGTAAAGCTTGTTGTACCTCAGGTGGTGGTTGAGGTGCTCCAGCCTGTTGTGGTACCGGATCCCGAAACTTGTCCCCACAAGCTGCAACATACTCTGGATTGATCAAATACCCAAATAATGGAGTATGTCGAGGACGGAGCTCAGGTTTACTTCTTGCACTTGATGATCTGCACTGGGCGAAGGTTCTCTTGCTTACACTCTCCACATATCTAATTGGGCGGCGGTGAGGTAACGTGGGAGCAACGTGATTCAGGATCATTTGAAGGAATCTTGGATACATCAGAAATCTCTCACGCGCCACCGCTCGTCTTTGACGGTCTATCTCGTAGAATACCATCTGACTAAAGCTATAACGCTTATTTTAAGTCAGTGATGTCATTGCCGACTGCATGGTCGCACCCATTCCATCTGTACCAGCCTTTCTCCCTGACATACACACGATCATCACGTGCATAAGAAATCGCCATTGGTCTAACAAGAATCCCTTTCGTCTTTGAGTATCCCCCAATGGACCAGAATATCCCATTCTCAGAAAAGCACCATCTCTGAATGGAGCCACGAAGTCTGTAGGATCGTTTCTCGTTTCATCCCCAAACTGCAAAGCCACCCTGATCTGCTCAGATGAGAACTGCACTATCTGATTGTTAACCGTTGCACGCATAACCTGGGGCTCGACTCGACAATCATACTCCACTGTCTGCCAGAAATCTTCTATGTTTGGAAAAGATATAGGAAGTGTTGTGGTAATAGCATGGAAGATACGCGAGCGGATAAGAAACGTGATGATCTCGCGGAAATCATCAACACCGCTCGCATCCGGGTCCAAAGTTATGTACATGTTATGCCCCGGGAAAAACAGCCGATTGTTATCTCCTCCTTCGTCACCACCTGCACCACCTGCTCCAGCTACAGCTGCCATTTCTGCAACAAAAACAGTCTAAGTTAGAGAATCGTCGAGTAAAATCACAAGTTCGCCTGTTACCAAGAACGAAGTTATGATTTATTCTGTATAGGCGAAGTTAGGGGTGGGGCGAAGTTGGTAATAACTTCGCCTTAACTTGAACTTCGCCTGATAAATGTTAAATAAAAAGGGCCAGGCGAAGTTAATGATAACTTCGCCTAACCACAACTTCGCCTCATATACTGTTAAGTAATTAAATATCAGGCGAAGTTAAACCTTAGGCGAAGTTAAGGATAACTTCGCCTAAACTGTAACTTCGCCTGAATATGAATCGGCAACAGTTTAGACGTTCAAACGAAGTGATTTTGGTCAATTTGGAGATTTCGGACTCAACCAAACATGTTTTGATGGTGATCAACACGATCAAGTTGAATACGACTACGTTAAAACAAGTTTGAAAAGCGGGTGTTGGATGTTTGAAAGAACGGGGTCACGAATCGGGTCGAAACGACCTTGATAACGTCATTAACATAGATTATCATCTAAACAAACCGTACACACCTTTAACACTGTTGGAATTTGAGGAAAAAAAAACAAGTTACGATTCGAGAGATAACTTCGCTTAGGGTTAACTGAGAATAAGTTCGCCGGGTTTGAAGAATAATGAAAAATGTTTGACCAAAGTCTTCTTTATATACTGTTTAACTTATACAGGCGAAGTTAGGGTTAACTTCGCTTACCCCATAACTTCGCCTGTTTAAACAACTTCGCCTCTTTCCTCAACTTCGATCAATATGAAACTTTACCAAACAGACCCTTATAAATTGAGCATAATGCCATTAACTTTTAAAACTTCCTTTAAAGAGTTAACTGATCCGATCAAGAAGCAAGTAACCAGGTATAAAATCATAAAACAACATAAGTAGAATAAATTTTTAGAAATAAAGTACATGGGATCAAATTTCAGTCTAGTCGGGGACCAACATGTTTTAGAAAAGATCCGAACAGGAATCATACTAATTAAGTGACTGTCACATAGATCCATGTTCAGCTGTATTATGACATAAAGAAACAAGTTGTAAGCAGGTAAATAACTTAAAATGGTTTTCATCGTTTCTGTGATACGGGTTAGGTTCAATTAAGCTCAAAACTTAAATGGGCAACACATCAGAGATTATGATGTCTCCTATCTATTCTCAAAGCGTATTTGGCATTCCCCAAGTCACCCCGAGTTGACCTTGACCCGTAGTGTCTGATTAAATTGTAATTACACGCCGATCTGTAGAGTCTTCTTCCCGTTCTCTTTCTTGCATCTTGATTGAGAAGTATTAACATTATAAGCTCTAGAATGTCTTAGTAACACATAATAATAATAATTTTTTTTTAATTAATAAGATTTACACAGCTTCAAGTAAACTACTGCAAGTCCCGAATCTGGATCACTGCAGTTTCTTGACACACCATCTTCTCGGGAATCAGAACACTCACGGGCTCGTGTATGACTGGGTAATCGCTTTTCTGCCTATCATTCGGAAAGATATATATGGAGACATGCACAACTCTTAAGGAGTTTCCACGTAAAATCGAGGAGATTTAGTTAGTATCACTTCTACTTTTACGCACCATAAAAAGCTACCATGACATACAATGACTGTTCTAAAGTCTTTTAGGCCTAATAACTTCACTAGTTAAGCACACATAATCAGTTTGTTCATCACTTTCCAAGGTTGGATCAATTTTATTTTAAACATTGTATAGATACTTCTTACGAAGCAGTAGACTTGAAAAATTATTTCATCTCCCTTAAAAAAATTTTAACTTCTATCGCCCCGATCAAGTCGAAGTCTTCAGGTAAACGGCTATCCTGAAGATCCAATGGATCAGCTGGACCGACCACATACAAGTATGTGTCCTTCTAACTAAGTATGAACGACTAATTTTCAGCGAAAGAATAAAACACATCATAAACCGCCCCGGTCACTTTCAGTCATCTGGTTAATGGCTATCCTCATACTCTACAGGTAGAAATGAGGACCAAACATATCCGAAGATATGTCCTTCAAACTGAAGCAACAGACATAATTCTAAGCGATAGTGACGTTTTTTTTTTAAACAAAGTAAAAAAAACGAAAAACACGGTTACTTGGGATTGATCATCCCATTTAGCTCAATAAGGTTTTGAAAACGAGTTTTGTCAAACGTTTATTAAACAAATCAGCGAAATTATCTAACGAATCAACCTTTTCGAGCACTATCAATTTCTTCTCAGCACAATCCCGTATAAAATGATGACGGATGTCAATGTGTTTAGTTTTGCTATGCTTTACGGGATTGTTAGTTACTGAGATAGCAGCAGTGTTATCTATGCAAATAGGAGTATGAGTGAAATTCAGACCGTAATCGCGCAATTGCTGTTGTATCCAAAGAACCTGGGAGCAGCAGTTCGATGCTGCCATGTATTCTGCTTCACAGGTAGAAATGGTGACTGAGGTCTGCTTCTTGCACTGCCAGGACACTAATCTGCCTCCAAGAAACTGACATCCACCTGTTGTTGACTTCCGATTCTGATTGCATCCTCCATAATCAGAATCCGTGTAGGCGACTAACTCCAAGTCTCCCCCTTTCGTGTACCACAACCCTAGCTTAGGCTTGCCTTTGATATAACGCAATATCCTCTTCACACCTTTCATGTGAGATTCCGTTAGGTTTGCCTGAAAACGATCACAAAGACAAACTGCAAACATAATATCAGTTCTAGATGCAGTTAAGTACATTAAAGAACCTATTGTTGCCCGATATTGGGTGGGGTCCACGTCTGCATCACTGTCTGAATCAGCACCCAATTTATGGTTGACACAAACTGGAGTATCAAATGGAGTGCTGTCCTCCATCTTGAAGTGTTTGAGAACGTCTTGGACATATTTAGTCTGATGAATGAACATCCCATCTTTCTTCTAATCAACCTGCAGTCCTAAAAAGAAAGTTAGTTCACCCATAGCACTCATTTCAAACTTCTTTTTCATGACGGCTTCAAATTCCTGACACATGGCGACTTTTGATGCAGCAAAGATGATGTCGTCCACGTAGACTTGAACCAGAAGAAAGTCCCTTCCTTTTCTCTTAACGAACAGTGTGCTATCGATCTTTCCCTTTTCAAATTCATTCTCAAGCAAGTAATCGGATAGAGTTGCGTACCAGGCACGAGGGGCCTGATGTAGCCCATATAGCGCTTTACTTAGCTTGTACACGTGATCAGGAAAGTCTGGGTCAGGAAAACCCGGAGGTTGCTCAACGTACACAACCTCATCGACTTTACCGTTAAGAAACGCACTTTTCACGTCTAACTGGAACACCTTCATCTCCTTGTGTGCAGCAAATGCCAAAAACAATCGAATCGCTTCCAATCTCGCCACAGGAGCAAACACTTCATTGTAGTCGATCCCTTCTTGCTGATTAAAACCTTTTACAACCAGCCTTGCCTTGTTCCTTATGATTATTCCTTTCTCATCTCTTTTACATTTGAAAACCCATTTGGTGCCAATCGCATGTACATTCTTCGGTTTTGCAACCAAATTCCATACCTCCATCTTCTTGAACTGGGCTAACTCTTCTTGCATGGCTTCGACCCATGAGCTGTCCTTGAGAGCCATTTGATAGTTCTTTGGTTCAATCTGGCTGATGAAGCAGGTGTACAAGCATTCGTTAATGATGCATGTATCTTTAATGCTTGTGTAAACACAAGTGTGCTCATTCAAGCTTCGTCTTGTTTGTACACCATCGGACAGATCACCTATCACTTTCTCCAAAGGGTGATTTTTGTGAACACTCGTAGTCGGAACTGAACTGACTTGCAGATTGTCTTCCAGGTTCGAAGATAGTTCATCAATGGGTGATTGTTGTTGAGAATGAAAAGGATTGAAGAATTCCTCTTCTGTAGAAGTAGCAGGGGTATCGACAGCATTTGACGAGGAAGGTTGACATTCATCGTACTGCGGTCATTGCACAAAAAATTTTCTTCCTCATCATAAAGCATCTTCGTAGCTATTCTCTCATCAACTTCTGGACAATCCAAGTAAGGCAAATTAAAAGATTTAAAAAACCTATCATAGTCGAAAGCCCCAGCGGGTCCCGTGCTTGGTTTTGGTGATTTGTAACTTGTGATGTCAGTGTTACACACCACCTCAACCTTGCTGGTCGATAGATTAAAGACTCGTCTGTTGGGTGTCCCAACAGCATATCCGACTAAAATACCTTCGTCGGCTATCTCACCAAATTTTGAGTTCGTCCTTAATATCGATCACGGGGACCCGAATGGTTCGAGACCACTCAAGTTAGGCTTTCTACCATGCATAAGTTCATAACATGTTTTATTCAATCTTTTAACAGTTAAAACTCTATTAAGGATATAACAGGCTGTTGCGACAGCTTCAGCCCAGAACACCACAGGAAGTTTAGAATCAGCCAGCATGGTTCTGGCTCCTTCAATTAGCGTTCTGTTCTTCCTCTCAGCCACCCCATTTTGTTGCGGAGTATACGGAGCGCTGTACTGGTGGTCTATCCCTTTTTGTAAGCAGAATATCTCCATCTGATAGTTTTTGAACTCTGTCCCATTGTCAGTCCTGATGTATTTAACCTTTTTCCCCATAATATTTTCAACCTTGGTAATCAAATTCATTACCAACTGAACCGTTTCATCCTTTGTCTTCAGGAAATATACCCAAGAATATCGAGAGAAATCATCAGTTATCACCAAGCAGTATGATGTTCCACCTAGGCTTTTTACATTCACGGGACCGAAGAGATCCATGTGAAGTAGGTCTAGGGTACTGACTATTGAATTAACCTTCTTGGTGTGATGAGATTTCTTGTGTTGCTTTCCCTTTTTGTACGATAAGCGTTGGTCTTCAAAGTTGAAATTTATCAAGGGAACACCCAACACCAGCCCATTCTTGACAATGTAGTTCATTTTTTGAAGATAAATATGCCCCATTCTTCGATGCCATAACTCGGACTCCGATTCAGTTGCTTTTGACAGAAGACATGATTCTTCTGTTGCCATCTCAGTCGACCTCATGTCCATAACATATGTATTCTTTTCCCTTGGAGCCTTCATTACTATCCAATCCTCTCTGGTATCTTGAAACCAGGATACAGTACGATCGCTTCATTTTTGGTAAAGTGCACAGTGTAATCTTTGTCACAGATCTGAGACACACTCAGCAGATTATGCTTCAGCTCTTCAACGAAATTCACCTTTTCTAACTTCATTTTACCGTTAGTCACCGTCCCAATTCCAGTAATTCTACCACCACTCTCTCCAGCAAAACTTACTCTACCTCCCTGAATAGGTTTCCATTCGTGTAACAAATTCTTGTTACCCGTCATGTGCCGGGAACAGCCGCTATCCACAACCCATAGATTGTTTGCAGCCCTGTTCAACTGTTCCTGCACGGTTAAAGCAAAGGATTAAAATCTGGGGACCCAAGACCTACTGGTCTTGAGTCGATTAAATCTGTTAAAAGGCATCCCGTATTTTGGCTGTCCAAAGTTAGTATTAGAATGATTTCTGTAAGTCCTTAAAGGATACCTTCTAGTAGATTGACTATGAGGCCATCCAAACCTTCGTGAATTAAATGAATTATAACTAATGATTTGGTTGTTAACAGGGAAAAACTGAGATCGACTTCTTTGAAAACCTAGATTAGTCCAATATCTGAACTTTGATGAGTTTTCATTCTTACCATTATAGTAATTACTGTTAGTTCTATTCTCAGTTTTCGAAGGCCTCATACCTCTGAATCTCTGATTCAGAGGGCAATCAGCAATCAGGTGTCCTATTTGATTGCATCTGAAACAGCTCCTGTGTTCAACTTTCGTCTCAACAGTTGTTTTAGATGTTGAGGTTACATTACTGCCCGTTTGTCTAACATATGGTGGGACATACGGGTTTAGTGGAGAATTCTTTTCAGTTGGTTTATGTTCCTCTCCACGTTTTAGTAACACTGCCTCTTCTTTTGTCTCACTAGACTCGGATGTCTTGTCCGAATTTGATGAGACAGAACTAGGAACAGAAATCTTAACATTCGAAACAGGCTTACTCGTTTCGCTTTTACTAACTTCTGGATCTTTAATCGTAACCTTAACAGGAACTGTCTGACCAATTTCAACATCAACAGATTTCTGATTACTAGGATCATAAGTATAGTTATGATTATAAGGTGGTGGAACTTCAGAATATCCAATTCCTTCCCTTTTAACTGGGGAACGTTGATCACTTACGAGATGATCAAGTATTGCGGAGGAATTTCTAAATTGCTCAAGCTTTCTGTTTAGTTCCACCACTTTCACCTGGTAATCAGCTATCTGTTTATCCCTTTCAGCAATTAGTTTGGTTTTCTCTTCTAACACTTCATAGCTAAGATCAATTACTTGTATTTTTTCAGCTAGACTTGCTTTAAGACTTCTGATATCTTTCTCACTAGCTTTTATTTTTACCGTGTAATTTTTTTCTCTAGTTTTAGTGTAATAATGATCTTCTTTTAATGTTCTAAATTGAGCATCCAAACTAACAAAGTGATCAGTTATTGTTTTCAATTGTTCAGACAGATTTTCACATTTCGTACAAGGGAGCTTAGAACTTACCTCAGAGAGCTGATCTGTCACCTCTGCCATATAAGCTTGATCTTCTCTTGTCTCTCTGTTTTTTTCTTCAGTTTCGATGTTAACCAAGTTGGCCTGTTCGAACACTTCCTCAACTTGCAGATTCCAATTGTATTCCCCGTTCTGTCTGGATATCATCGCCTTATTTTCATTACTTCCCCCATTCGGTTGTGTTGGCCTGTTGTGACTACGTTCTACTCATTCACTTGTGAATTCTTTAGTAAAGTGGCCATTCTGTTGACAGTTATAACACCGAACCTTTGACTTATCAAAACCTGGTCTTTCACCAACGAATTTTCTACCAGTCTTCTTCATAAACCTTTTGACTCTTCTTACTATCATTGCCATCTGCCACTGTAGATCCATCTCCTCCAGATCATCAGCATCGATCTGATCATAGTCTTCGTCTAAAGTTGCAGGATCAACGATTTTACCTTTAATGTAATTTTCGTAAGAAGCAATGAAAGATGCATAGAGAGCAAACTGCTATTCAGCAGATTTAACACTCATGGGCATCTGAGAGTAGTTGTTGTTCGGAACACTTGAAGAAAAACTACCCTTTGTTGTTTGAGGTTTAGAAGTATTTGTTCCACCAGCTACGAAACACACATCACCATCCATGTTGAGAGTTACACGACCATCATGAGTTGAGTTAACGCTCGAGTCTCTCTTTGAGTAGTAAGCAGATGATTCCAACTTCGAACTTGAACTTGAATTAAATTTCGCACCATACATTCTCGGATCCTGAACCTGATCAGTTGGTGTCTCTTTTTGAACCATGTTAAGTTCAAAAGTTCATAGTTTGTTGACTGCTGTTTCCAACTCAATGTTGGCAAACTCTTTGTCTTCTCTCATCAAGACAGTGTACATCTCCCATTTCGGTGGGAGAGCATCAAGGAGTTTTTCTACGATCTCCTCTTCTTTGTAAACAATGGAATAATTGCTGAGTTCGGTCATCAGGTGATAATATCTTGTGATGATATCATCAAGTGATTCATTCTTCAAGTACTTGAACACCGAGAATGGGGTTTTGAGTAGCTTAATCTTGGATGCACGTATTCCCACATTACCTTCAAATCGGTTTTCAAGCGCTTCCCATAGCTCTCTAGCGGTTTTATATTTCCTGAAGGTGTGAAGAATCTCTTGTGGAAGAGCCATTGTTATCGAAGCATGAGCTTTGCTTTCAGCCTCATACATCTTCTTTTCTTCCTCTTCCATCTTATTGTATTTCTTAATTTGTTCACGACCCTCATACAAAGCCGTTGGTGGAATGTATCCATCTTGAATGCACACCCACATCTTAGCATCTTGATATTTAACATACTGCTCAAACTGATCTTTCCAAGCCACGAAATCGATACCCTTAAGCATTTTCGGTGCCTTAGTAGCTGAACCTACTTCCACCTCCATTTTCACTAGTTCCGTAATATTTATAGAAGTCATCTTTGGAAGAAATACAAACGAGCACTCAAAGAAACAAAAAATAAAAAATTTTATTCGGAACAGTACTGTAGGCGAAGTTAAACTTAACTTCGCTTAAGTCTTAACTTCGCTTAAGTCTTAACTTCGCTTGAATTCTTAACTTCGCTCGTTTTTAAATTCGCCTGATTAGGCGAAGTTGTAGATAACTTCGCTTAAGTTAAGCGAACTTGTGAGGTAGGCGAAGTTGTTAATAACTTCGCTTAACCTTATATCTTCGCCTAAACCCTACAAACAGTAGCGGCAACTTCGTCTGATGAACAATTGTTTTTGCAGGTTTGATTTTGACGTTTTGCGAGGTATGCGAAGGTGTAATGGGTTGTATTTGATGGTGGGAGGTGAGTAAGACACAAAAACTCGGTATATTAACGTAAACTCGTCCCGCGAATAGTCGAACGGAACGATTTCTACACCCGTGTGATAATCCCGAACCACACAATCACGAGCAAATGCTCTGATACCAATTGTAGGTTCCCAGCCGGATCTACACGGAATATCTCGTTCTACGTAGGTGCGGAATCCCTACGTAAGACGATACGAGCGTAGAAGACGAAACACGTTAAACACAATCAAATACACGTTACAATAAACAAAGAACACGTTGTATTGCAACTGATAACACATGATATATCAATCACCGATTACACAAAACTGAACAACTCTATCAAACAAGCCGTAACCTCAACCTATATAACATTCGACAACTTTGCCTAACATGTTTAGGCGAAGTTGTCACTAACTTCGCTTGTTCAACAAGTTCGCCCATATCAGGCGAACTTGTGAGACAACTTCGCTTAATTCTAAATACAAAACATACTAACTCGATTACAGACACTAGATACTGAACTACTGACATCATGTACCAACAGAAACGTCAGTAAAATCCTGAGTGACCTAGAAAACTTCTAATAGCTTCACTGAAGTTGGGTGCGGAAGTTTAGAGATAGTTTCTATTTTTCCTTTATCAACTTCTAATCCTTTTTGAGAGATCTTGTGACCGAGAACGATGTCTTCTTTAACCATAAAGTGACATTTTTCCCAGTTAAGCACTAGATTTACTTCCTCACACATGGCTACCATTTTGTCAAGGTTCTTTAAGCAATGATAGAAGGAGTATCCAAAGACTGAGAAGTCGTCCATGAATACTTCCATAGAGTGTTCGATCATTTCATGAAAGATGGCCACCATACATCGCTGGAAGGTGGCTGGAGCATTACATAGTCCAAATGGCATTCTTCAGTAGGCGAAGGTTCCGTACGGACATGTAAAAGTGGTTTTCTCTTGATCTTTAGGAGCAATGGGAAATTGTAAATATACGGAAAATCCGTCAAGAAAACAGTAGAACATTTTTCCAGATAATCGTTCAAGCATTTGATCGATGAAAGGAAGTGGAAAATGATCTTTTCTTGTGGCGTCATTAAGTTTCCAGTAATCAATGCAAACTCGCCAGCCTGTGATGGTTCTCATTGGTATTAGCTCATCCTTTTCATTCATTACGACCGTCATTCCGCCTTTCTTGGGTACTACTTGAACGGGACTAACCCAAGGTGAATCTGAGATTGGGTAGAGTAATCCGGCATCAAGGAGTTTTATTACTTCTTTCTTCACCATATCTTGCATGTTGGGATTGAGACATCTTTGATGTTGGACCACGGGTTAGTATTCTTCTTCCATGAGAATTTTGTGAGTACATAATGAAGGACTTATGCCATTGATATCCATGATCTTCCATGCGATGGCCTTCTTATGGCTCTTAAGTTAAGAAGTTCGTCTTTTTCTTCTTTTGAAAGGTGAGATTAAATAATTACTGGGAGTTGAGAGTCTTTTACTAGAAGGGCGTATTCGAGATGGCTTGGAAGTTCTTTTAACTCTAAGGTTGGTGGTTCTCCGATTGATGGTTTTGATTTTTTATTGCATTCGGTGATCTCACATATTACTTCTGATGCTTCGTGATAGTCATCTTTGAGGTTTTCGTTTTCTAAAATGAGTATGGCGATGGTTTTGTCTACGAATTGCGTTTCTAGTTGACTTGGCATACTGGCTCATGTTTGGCTCATTGTTCTGGGCCGTCATCATTTCTTCTGTTTGATTTTCTCCTGATGTGGTGGCATCTACTGATTCGTCTTTGATTGCTTCAGCGGTTTCTGCAGTCCCTTTACGTGCTCGTCGACGAAAGAGTCGTTCCGGTTCAGAAATTAGAGAAACAAGCTCAGGCTCAAAAGTAGAGGACATACATGGGACTAAATAAAACTAAAGTAAAAGTTAGTTAAAGTTAAACTAAAGGTTAGTTGAAGATAAACTACGAGTTAGACTAAGCTAATTTAAACTAAACTAAGGTCTAAATTAATTAAGCTAAAGTAAAGGTTAGATAAATAAAGGTTAAAATTAGGCTAGCCGTAAAATTATATAGTTTTAAAAAATAAAATAAAAGTTAAAAATTTGTACAATTATAGACAATGATTAAATTAAAACTTGAATCGTTCTTAGAAACGGAGCGTGTCCCTAGCAGCGTTGCCTAAAACTTGATGTGTTGTGCGAGTGTGGTTAAAATATGATGGATTGGATATTTAGCTTTTGCACAGAATCGTGTTTAAAAATTATAAAAGTGATTTCTACAAAGACTAAACACACACAAAATAGGCAAGTGTACCTATCGTATATGTAGAATGGTATTGGTAAGAACCAAGTATCAATCCGTGGACACAAATATTTCTAATAATGAATCGTCGTTTTACTTTAATCGGAGGTTTTAATCATATTTGGGGTTGATTTTTGAACTTTTTATAAAATATAAATACTTATATATAATATATAGGTGACCAAGACGAGAAATTCTAAACAAGTAGTTCAATTAAGAAGGTTACCATCTAAGATCAAGAATCCACTCCATTTTATCATTGATAATTAATATGTAAACATGTGGTAAACTTGCCGTAATAATATATGATAGATAGCTCCTCATTTCTAAGCGAGCATCTATGACAAAAAAGGAGTAGCATGCGCATTTTAAATTCGACCCTTTCCTAATGTCATGCTACCTCTAGAATGTCAATTTAAGTTGGCAAGAAGTTTCGTAAAGTAGAAAGATTAGGATTGGCTTCGTTTTCTCAAATACCAATTCTAACAACTCCAGGTGGTTATAGTTTATCACATAACCTACCCTTTTAAGTAGGTTATAATTGCACATTCCGTTAACATATGATTTCTTTAACTAGCATGATAACCTAAGCAATTGCGTTAGCGATGCGATTTTCGGATTACCAAAACTTAGAGAAATAGATCATAACTTATATCTCATCATTTCTAAGTACAATATAAGGATCCATGTTTCGATAAGTTATCAAATTATTTCTGTCTTTCAATAACATGAATCGATCATGAATGATTGCCAATATAATTGACAATCACTAACTTTGAATTGCTTAATTAAAACGGTGAAACATTTCTCATCAAAAGATAATTGCAGGATAACCATGTACTTTGCTAGACTAAACCACATGTCTTATATAATTATCAAGTAAAACAAAGCTTCTTCATAGATATTAGATGGTAAAAGGAGTTTAGCTCAAAATGAGCATGGTTATGAACATTAGAATGGATGATGATAACAAACACATAATTAAACTAGAACAATATAACCAAATGTGGATGAATCTTTCTTCTTGATGATGATGATGATGGATGATGATGATGACTGATGATGATGACCTTCAAGCCTTCAAACTCTTCACTAGATCTTCAATATGAGTGTTAGTGGGTGTTTTTATAAGTGAAACCGGATAGAACTCTCTTCAAGGCACACCAAATGAGTGCAATATGAGCCACTATTTATAGACAATCTAGAGTAAAAAGCACGGCCCCGTGCCTTGGTGGGCACGCCCCCGTGCTTTATTATGACATGTGCCAAATTCATTTTGTCTTTTCTTGTAGATGACCACGGCCCCGTAGGCAAGTGGCACGGCCCCGTGCTTTTGTTCCCAGTTTTTTTGTCTTTTCTTGTAGATTTTGTCTTTTCTGGTGTTCAGAAGCATGGGGGCTTGTTTCTTGAGGCATGGGGGCGTGTTTCTTGATTTTCATGTGTTTTCTTCCGTTTTTCTTTGTCTTTACGCTTGTTTCTTCGTTTGGGACTTGGTTTCACCTGAAATTATATTTTATTATGATAAGTAGCCTTATGTGCTATGTTATTTGATAGAAAATGCAGTTTTTGAGACTATTTGATGCTCAAAAGATGTATAATTTTATGTATATCAGCAAGTCATGCCATGTATTCGATCTATACCATATACTCGAGTCATGTATGTGTATTCAAATTGTACCATGTAATCGAGTCAGGTATGTCCATTCGAGTTGCACCATGTAATCAAGTATATTAATGTAATTGAACGAGCTGTATAATGTGTTCGAATAGGCTGTAACTGTTTGGTCTTTTATTATCACTATCTTTACTTGTTTTACCCTTTATACCCTTATTATGGTATTGTTTCACCCCATAAACGTTCCCATGACCATTTCCGGCTAAGACCTAGCCCGTCCACCCATAAAGCTTGAACCTTTATGAGTTAAAACGTTCAAGGGATAGATCTAGGGCTTCTTTATGAGTCATAACCATAATCGTGCTCAACTAGTCAATTTTATCATCAAGTTTGCAACATTATGGTTCGTCTAGACCCGATCTACTCTAGAGCTCAGTTTCTTGACAAACTGTTCATAAAAACGAAATCTTTAAGGATAAAGAACATACCTTTATCCGTTTTTAGGCTACGGTTAGTTTTGGATATGAAAAATAATCTTGTGTCTTGCTCGTGTATTCAAGATCTATCAATAATTAATGTTCGTTCTTGGTCTTGGACCTCCTTCTTAATCGTGGCCGTATGAGAGGGGGTTTTGTGTGTGTTTTGAGTATGTAGAGAATTAGGAAGATAGAAATGAGGGTTTTAGGGAGGTTATAGGGAGTATTTATACTCTCTTAGGCCCATGGACCTAAGAGCCATCCCATCCTTTATTCCATCTTTCCCCACCCAAGTCCATACCATTTATTATATTTAACCTTAATTAAATATTAACACACATTTAACAAACATAAATCTCCTTTATTTATTATAAAATTTAGGATGTTACAAGTCTTCCCTCCTTAAAGAGGTTTCGTCCCCGAAACCTAATTATTACTAAAACAATTCTGGGTAAAACTTGCGCATCACTTCTTCGACTTCCCAAGTAGCGTCTGATCCCTTGCGATGCTTCCATATCACTTTCACTAACGGTGTAACCTTGTGACGAAGTTGCTTTTCCTTGCGGTCAACTATCTCTACTAGCTGTTCAATATAGTTCAGTCGTTCATCAACCTCAATATCCACCAATGGCACATGAGACATGTCATCATCTAGAAGTTTCCTCAGATGAGAAACATGGAAGGTTGATTGAATTCCTTATAACTCCTCGGGTATATCTAGCTTATAAGCCACTTCACCCATACGATCCATAATCTTAAATGGTCTAATGTACCTCGGACTCAATTTCCCCCTCTTTTTGAAACGAATAATTCCTTTTCAAGGCGAGACCTTGAGCATCACATTGTCACCAACGTTAAACTCAATCGGTCGTCGCCGCTTATCAGCATATGACTTCTGTCTGTCTTGAGCAGCTTTTTATTGTCTTGATCTGATCGAACCTTGACGAGGTTTCTTGAACAACTTCCAAACTTCCGAGACCCTTCTACCCAATTTCTCCCCAACACACAGGGGTTCTACAACGTCTTCCATACAACATTTCAAATGGTGTCATACCAATACTTGAATGGTAGCTGTTGTTATAGGAGAACTCTACTAGAAGCAGATGATCATCCCAACTTCCTCCATAGTCTAAAACACAAGCACGTAGCATATCCTCAAGGGTTTGGATCGTCCTTTCAGACTCTCAATATGTTTGAGGATGATACGCAGTACTGATGTTCAATCTTGTTCACATAGCTTCATGGAACGTCTTCCAAAACCTCGAAGTAAAACGAGTATCTCTATCAGACACAATCGACATTGGCACTCCATGCTTAGTCACAACTTCCTTTATGAACAAACTTGCTAACGTTTCTAACGAGATCGCCTCTCGTATAGGCAAAAAGTGAGCACTCTTTGTTAAACGATCCACAATCACACAGATGGTGTCATGATGCCTAGCTGTACGAGGTAGCTTAGTAATGAAATCCATGGGGATGTGTTCCCATTTCCATTCACGTATCTCCAAAGGCTGCATCCTCCCATAAGCTTCTGGTGTTCAGCTTTGACTTGCAAACAAGTTAAGCACTTACTAACATAATCTACTACATCATTCTTCATACCCGGCCATCAGTAGTCTCTTTTCAAATCCTGATACATCTTGGTGGATCCTGGATGAATCGAATATCTCGACTTGTGGTCTTCGTCTAAGATTCGACCTCTGAGATCCCCATGGCGTGGAATCCACATACGGTCAAAGCTAATCATAACACCAGGAATGTTTTCCATCAATTTGTGTTGTTGCCCTGCAATTATTTCATTCTTAAATTAGTCTATCATCTGCAAGCACCTCAAACTGTACCTTGATGATTTCTTCAAAGAGATCCGAGCTAACAATCAACTTATACGACTTCACGGTTGCAATGACTTCCTCATTCTTACAAATTAGCGCGTCAGCAACCACATTAACTTTACAAGGATAGTACTTAATATGGCAGTCGTAGTCCTTTATCAACTCTAACCACCTCCTCTATCTCATTTTCAGCTCTTTATGCTCGAAGGAGTATTTTAAACTTTTATGATTTGTGTAAATAGTACACTTAGTACCATACAGATAATGTCTCCATATCTTGAGAGCATGCACTACTGCTGCTAGCTCTAAATCATGCGTCGGATAAGTACTCTCGTTAACTTTCAACTGTCTGGATGCATAAGCTATCACTCTTCCTCGTTTCATTAATACGCAACCTAACCCAGGATGCGAAGCATCAGTACAAACAACCAAATCCTTGTCACCATCGGCTAAAGTAAGGATTGGAGCTTGCGTGAGTATTCTCTTTAATTCCTCAAACGCTTCTTCTTGGACCTTACCCCAACTAAATACTACCGAATTTTGGGTCATACCGATCAATGGTGCAGCTATCTTGGAGAAGCCTTCAATGAATCTCATATAATAGCCAGCTAAACCTAAGAAGCTTCGTATATCAGTCAGATTCGGCGGAGTCTTCCAATTCGTTATTGCCTCAATCTTAGCTGGGTCCATGGTAATCCCTCAGGATTGATAACGTAACCTAGAAATTGCACTTCTCGCAACCAGAATGCGCACTTCGAAAACTTAGCATACGAATTCTCTTCATTCAAAACATTCAACACTTCCCTCTGATGCTCGGCATGCTCATACTCGCTCTTTGAATAAATCAACATATCATAAATGAAAACAATGACTGACTTATCCAACATCGACCGACACACCCTATTCATCATGTCCATAAATGCAGTGGGAGCATTCGTTAGACCGAATGACAACACGAGGAACTCATAGTGTCCATACCGCGTTTGAAACGCTGTTTTAGGGACGTCTGCCTCTTTCACCTTTCGCTGATGATAGCCGGATCTGAGATCTGATCGCGAGAACCAACTTGAACCTTGCAGTTGGTCAAACAAATCATCAATCCGTGGTAACACATATCTATTCTTTACCGTAAGCTTGTTCAACTCACGATAGTCTATGCACATTATCATACTTCAATCCTTCTTCTTAACAAATAACATCATCGCGCCCCACGATGAAACACTAGGTCTGATAAAACCTTTATCGAGGAGTTCTTGTAGTTGGGACATCAATTATTTCATTTCGGATGGCGCTAGACGGTAAGGCGCTTTTGCGACGGGCTGGGCTCCTTGTATTAAGTCTATCTGTAATTCTATCTCATGCTTCGGTGGCAGCCCCAGAAGATCCTCAGGGAATACTTCTGGGTAGTCACACACGATAAGAACATCTTTCATTTCTTTCGTCTCGGTCGTAGCATCGACAACATATGCCAGGTAGGCACCTCACCCTCGCCTTAACAATCCTTCGGCTTTCATCATCGAAATGACATTAAGCCCTAAACTTTCTTTATCACCATACACCGTCACCGCACAACCATCCAAGGAATTTAACCTTATTATCCTACTCTTACACACTATATGAGCTTCGAACTCATATAACCAATCCATTCCCAAGACTACATCGAACCCTCCTAAGGTCATCACATATAGGGTAACAGGGAACTCACGTCCCTCTAACTCTATCTTACAATCCTTAACCATTTTTGTAATTTTAATCGTGGTTTCACTAGTGGTTTCTACTATAAACTTTCAGGCACACGAAAACATCTCATTTTAGCTAACTTACTAAATGGTGTATTTACGAAACTTTTGTTTGCACCTGAATCAAATAATACTGAAGCAGAAATACCGTTTACTAGAAACGTACCTGTCATGACATCTGGGATTTGCTTGGCCTGTTCTTGAGTCAGCATGTAGGCTCTGGTATTTGGTCTCGATGGTTCAACATCTTTCTTTCCGCTTCCTCGAACTTTAGTGCATTCTCTGGCCATGTGGCCTGTCTTACCACACCGTAAACATTCTGGTTTCTCACTGCATAAGCATAGTGCCCCACCTTTCCACACTTATAACATGCGTTAAACCCAACTCTGCACTCTCCTTCATGCGTCTTTCCACATTTCCGACAACCATCAGTCCCAACACCCCACTTGCACTCACCACCGTGAATCTTACCACACGTCTTACACGATCTCTTATCCCACACCTTCTGCTTCTTGTCTTCGGTTTTCCATAGCTGAGTACCAGGTCGTTTAGCATGATTGACCCATTTCTTATCCTTCCTCTCAACCCCCACCACAACATCATCCACAACCAAATCATCATAAACCATCTCAGCGAGTTCCACTGCTGAGTCAGATGTAGCAGGTTTATTTGCCCTGACTAGCGTGCAGATGTTTTGCGGTAGTCCTCTTACATAGCACTTGATCCTCTTGGCATCAGTGTTAACCATATCACGAACCAACCTAGACATTCGGTTGAATTCGGTGGTATACTCACAGTGTGTCATCTTCCCCGCCTTCAAGTTCAGGAATTTCATCTCGGTCCTTTCAACCTCGGCATCAGCACAGAACCTCTTCATCACCAACTCTTTCAGATCATCCTACCTCATCGCCTTAATCTCATCCCAAGTCTTCCTCTGCTTCACACATTTCCACCAATACAAGCTTCATCACCAAATGATTAAGTGGCATAACCCACTTCTTAGTCTGGATGGCACTCGCTAATTCGGATAACCTTGTCCATCGTGGTTATCCATTGGAGAGTAGTGATTGCGTCTCTAAACCAGTCAGCTTCGACGGGTAGCAACCTTTGAACGACTTGTAGTTACACCCACCTCGGACTCGCTTCCTATCATCAACCTTCACATATCGGACTTAACTCAAATCACCCTTCTCTCCCTCATCATCTTTCTTACCCTTTACCCCAGACTTCTTAGCAATTCTTACATGACTTCTAGTAGACCTTTCAGGTTGTAGGTTCTTCACTGCTGTAGCTACAGCTTGAGCAATAGTGGCTTGAACAACAGGGTCAAGTGGATACCCTTCATTCTGGCTTTGCCCTCGCATAGTCTCACTTGGTCCTTCAGTAGATTTAACAACTGGTTCTTCAGAAGGTTCTCAGATAATTCGTGGCCTACCACGGTGTCCAGTACGACCTATTTGTCCAGCAACTTTCCTAGCTCCAGCCATTCGTATTCTATAAGGAAACACAAACATCGTCACTCAAGGAACTATTTAGTAAAGGATAGTAAAGCTAACAGTTAATAATAGTGGAAAGTTGTGATTAGCTGATCACGTTACTTTCCGTGTCCTATACACTCCCCTTTATGAGTCTACTTGTGCTAAGTTCTACTTTTAAACAGTTAATCAATCAGACAATCAATTAATCCTATCCCTAACATTCACATATCCTTTCTTTAACTATTCAGCTAACATTAACATACATTATTTAACCATACATTTACCTTTACTTAGCTTGCTTTAGTGACACATGGCGTTCTTGAACTGGCATCTTCTTTATTTTCTTACTTAAATCCCATTCTCTGTTAGAGTCTGAGCATGTAGGATGCTTAGTTCTCTCGAACTTTGATCTGATACCAACTTGTAAGGCCCCGTCACCAGTGCCTCACATTCGACGTTGGATTTACTCATAAACACAGTTCTACAAATCAGAGTTAATTAAAACGTTCGTGGAATATAAAAACTTTCATTAAACAATACATCATAATTCATAAACATGTCTTTAAACAAACATTCTGGTCTTTCAAAATTAAAACATCAATTAAAAAACTATGAGTCTTCAGATGCCAGTCTCTTATTCATCTGCCATGTGCCCCCGCTCAAGCTAGCTGTCTCGTTCTACTAACCTGCGTGCATACTAAAAGTCAGCTACGCTGAGTGAGTTCTAGTTAATCATACAACATATTACGCATTCATAATTACACACTTTCGTGCATACTTCATACTTTCATACTTTCGTTTATAATATACTTACCTACCTTCATTCCTTCTTTCTTTCATATTCATACATTACGTTTTAAAGAGCATTACGCCGTATAACCTTCGCATATATTATTAAGTTATGCAACTCCGTAACATTCGCATATTTTATTAGTGTATGCAACCCTGTAACCTTCGCATATTTTATTAGGGTATGCAACCCTGTAACCTTCGCATATATTATTAGGGTATGCAACCCTGTAACCTTCCACACATCCAATAACCATCCATAACTTTCTATACATACTTTCCTTAACAATACATGCAATATCCGAAGATCGTTCACATACTATCAAGCATTCATTCATAATTTAAATTAATCATCCATAACTTTCTATACTTACTTTCCTTAACAATACGTGCAATATCCGAAGATCGTTCACGTAGTATCAAGCATTCATTCATAATATAACATAACTATCACATTCATCATTAAGACATACACTTATCATTTAAGGTAAGTGTATAAACATTCATATTGAGTATGCACACAGCCTCGAAAACATAACAAGGAAATGGGGCTAGAAACCACCTGATCCTGTTACGTTCTCCGTTAATTATTATTCCTCTCTTAAACTGTGCTCAGCTAACTGTACATTAATTACATGTATAAATACTTGTTCTAATCATATTATTCATATTTCAGCCAAAATGGCTAAGTCGGGTCTATTCTAATGGTCTTGTTTTAGAATGGAGTTTACTTAAAATATAATTTTACTCTCAAACACTAAGGTATTCGAATATAGGGTATTCAATTACTTTAGTATTCTTTTCTTTCTTTTCTTTTGTATTCATATACTCCACACTTACTTAACCCATATTTATCCTTCTCTATATTTGAGCCTTTGAAGGTATACTACATGCATAGTGTATTCGGGTAATACAATGCATTCGAAATTATGGATGCATGTGGGTGTGTACATTGTATTCGATCATTTATATGTATTTGAAGCAACGATGTATTCAGGTATTTTAATGTGATCGAGTATACATGTATGAGAATTCAACATTCTTTATGAATAAATATATGTATGCAAGTCATGCCATGTATTCGATCTATACCATGTAATCGAGTCATGTATGTGTATTCTGATTGTACCATGTAATCAAGTCAGGTATGTGTATTCGAATTGCACCATGTAATCGAGTATATTAATGTAATCGAACGAGCTGTATATTGTATTCGAATGGGCTGTAACTGTTTGGTCTTTTATTATCATTATCTTTACTTGTTTTAACCTTTATACCCTTATTATGGTATTGTTTCACCCCATAAACGTTCCCATGACCATTTCTGGCTAACACCTAGCCTATCCACCCATAAAGCTTGAACCTTTACAAGTTAAAATGTTTAAGGGCTAGATCTAGGGCTTCTTTATGAGGTGTAACCATAATCGTGCTCATCTAGCCCATTTTATCATCAAGTTTGCAACTTTATGGTTCGTCTAGACCCGATCTACTCTAGAGCTAAGTTTCTTGACAAACCGTTTATAAAAACGTAATCTTTAAGGATAAATAACATACCTTTATGCGTTTTTAGGCTACGATTTGCTTCGGCTATGAACAATAATTTTGTATCTTGCTCGTGTATTCAAGATCTATCAATAATCGATGTTCGTTCTTGGTCTTGGACCTCCTTCTTAATCGTGGACGTATGAGAGGGGCTTTTGTGTGTGTTTAGAGTGTGTAGAGAATAAGGAAGATAGAAATGAGGGTTTTAGCATTTTAGAGAGGTTTTAGGGAGTATTTATACTCTCTTAAGCCCATTGACCTAAGGCCCATCCCTTATTCCATCTTTCCCCACCTAAGTCCATACTCTTTATTAAATTTAATCTTAATTAAATATTAACACACATTTAACAAACAATAATTTCCTTTATATATTATAAAATTTAGGGTGTTAAAGGTGTATAAAGCCAAAGTAGAAGCCATTTACAAACTTCCACCGCCTACATTTGTTAAAAATTTTCAAAGTTTTCTTGGCCATGTGGGCTTTTATCATTGTTTCATCAAAGACTTTTCAAAGATAGCCCGGCCAATGACACAACTTCTTGAAAAAGATGCTCCATTCATCTTCTCCGAAGAATGTTTGGACGCATTTCAAATTCCGAAAAACAAGCTCGTTGACGCTCCAATCATGGTATCCCCAAACTGGACACTACCATTCGAAGTTATGTGCGATGCAAGTGATTTCGCAGTTGGAGCATTCCTTGGAAAGAGGAAAGGTAAACATCTTCATATGATCTACTACGCCAACAAGACTCTCAATGATTCTCAAAAGAATTATACAACTATCGAGAATGAACTTTTAGTCGTAGTCTTCATTTTCGACAAATTCCGTTCTTATTCCTTTCAAAAACCATCGTTCTCACTGATCATGCGGCGATCAAGTATTTGTTTATAAACAATATGCTAAACCCCTTTCTGACCTGATGGACTCTACTTCTACAAGAATTTGACATCGAAATCAAGGACAAGAATGGTACTGAAAATGTTGTTGCCGATCATTTTTCTCATTTGGAATGCACAACTTCACAAGAAATAATGATGAGAAAGATAAATGACAACCTTCCCCATGAATTGTTTATGCATATCCGTGAAGGAAAATATCCTTGGTTCGTTGATATCGCAAATTACAAAGCTAGAGGAATCGTTCTCAAAGGAAAAAATTCTTTTCGGGTATCAAATATCACTTTCGGGAAGATCCATACTTATTTCGCGTAGGAGCTGATAATATTATTCGAAGATGCGTATAAGGAGATGAAGCACACAAGATACTGAAAAAATGTCATAAAGGACCATCTGTAGGTCATAATGAAGCATCGCCAACTTCAATGAGAGTATTCGGAGCCGACTTCTATTGGCCTAAAATCTACCAAGAAGAAAATGGAATGGTCCGCTCGTGAGATGCATGCCAACGTGCCAACAACATCTCATCCCGAGATGAAATGTTACAAAGACCAATCTAGGTAAGCGAAATATTTGAGGTTGGGGCATCAATTTTATGGGACCATTTCCAACATCCTTTGGTCATCACTACATCCTAGTTGCAGTAAGCTACGTCTGAAAATGGGTCGAAGCCCAAGCTTTACCCACCAATGATGCTAGGATGGTAGTCAAGTTTTTTGAAGAAATTATTCTCTCGTTTCTTATTACCAAGGCACTTATAAGCGATCGAGGAACAAGCTTCTGCAATGCATAAATGGATAAAGTATTGGCCAGATACAGGTTTCATCATCGACTCGCTACACCTTACCACACGCAAAAAGGTGGTAAGGTGGAAGTTACAAATCGGGGTATCAAACGAATCTTGAAGAAAATTTGGAGTCATAATTGCATAGATGTGTCGGTAAAATTGGACGACGCTCTGTGGGCTTTACGTACTACGTACAAAGCTCCTATAGGAACTACGCCATTCAAATTAGTGTACGGAAAGGCGTGTCATCTTCCAGTCGAACTTGAGCACAAAGCATATTGGGCACTTAAAACTACCAATCTTGATGTACCATTCGCGGGGAAAAACTGATTTCTGCAACTACACGAGCTAGAATAATTGAGGTTGCAAGCGTACGAAAACTCACGGATTTCCAAAGAAAGGATGAAAAGACTTCGTGATGCACGACGGAAAGGTGAAAAACATTTTAAAGCAGGAAACCAAGAACATTTTAAAAAAACTCACCTTCGTTTATTTCCTGAAAAGTTGAATTTAGATGGCCCTGTCCTTTTACGATTAAGGAAGTTTTTGATTATAGGGCTCTTGAACTTGTCCAGAAAGATGGGTATAGCTTTAAGGTAAATGGTCAAAGGCTTAAACTATACCTACGAGAATCCGTAGAAACCGCGATGGAGTTATTCCACCTATGTCCCATGAACTAAATGGCAAAACCAAGAGCTAAGCTATCGACTCCGACAAAAATTTAGCATGTTGGTTAGATTTTACTGCTTTGAAGGGAAACGTTAATATATATATATATATATTAGTAAGGCACGGTCGTGCCCCACACAACATGGCCATGCCAAGTACAATTTCCTTGCAGTGATAATTTCTGGCACTATTTCTGGCTCAGCTGTCCAAATTCAGAGAAAACTTGTCAACATGGCCATGCCTTGCAAGGCACGGCCGTTCTGGCAGATTATAAATGTGCATCACTTCCTTGAGAGTTTTGCACGCCTTCTAGCCACATTTCTCTAAACTAAACTGTCTCCTAAGATTAGATGGAACATCCTAATGTTGGAAACCGTGCCACCTCTCCAACTAAGAAGAAGAACATGAACTTGGATATGTTCCTTCAACTCCAGGAAACGAAGAAAGAGTTCAAAACATGCTCGTTCTCAATGAACAACGATTCCTAGATCTGACGGAAACGGTGGAGGAAATGAAAGCCGAGCTTCATGACATTAACAAGCAAATACAAATTCAGACCATTCGGTCGGGGTTCTTTCCCCCGCCACCACCACCACCTTTAGGTGGAGATGGCGGTTTTGGTGGAAACCTCTCCGGGAGGAGGTTTTGGAGTCCGTTTCCCCAACCTTTTCTGATATTCTCGTTAATGGTTCAAGGGATTGTGCTAAGGATTAGGTCAGGATTTATCGGGCTTAACCCAATTATTTGTTGTTTTATTTTTATGTGATTTTATTTTATGTGTTTCTAGGATAAGTAATATAATTTTAGGACTTTTTAATGGAATGAAGTTTAATTATGTTTTAGGGATAAAATTTGCACACACTTAACCGACCGTCTGAACCACGGCTGAGATATGAGAAAAAACTGAAAAATCGTGAAAAATGCCAAGGCATGGTCGTGTCTTCCATAAGCATGGGCCGTCCCAAGTCATAATTTATCATCTCCTCAATAAATGCAAAATTTTGAACTGACATCCATGACAGTCACCTTACATGGCTGTGCTTATGTCACCATTGCCATGTGTTGCCCTCATGTGTGTCTATAAATGGCTCTTACTTCCCATTTTTTACATGCCCCTTTTCACACATTTCCACCAAGAAATTACCATGGAGAGGAGAGGATGGAGGCCAAGTTATGCAAGACAAGGAGAGGTTCCTATAGATGTAGTTAGGGAGCTAATGTGTTTACGCGAGAGAGTTCATGAGTTGGTGAGCATTAACGTGGCGTCCAAGCAAAGAAACCAAGAACTGCTTCATAAGGTTGAAACACTATGTTTCGAACATTACAATGTGGACTGAAAGATGGGAAAGCTAGAAGAAAACATTGAGCGACAAATGGACGAGCTCGCTCATTTTAATTGGAACCAAGACGAAAGGGCCACCCAAACCAACTTCATGTCAGGGCTTGCCCACATCCAGTTCGGAGGAGAACCGGGGTTATTTAAGTAGTTTTCGATAGGTTTAGGATTCTAGTCATTTGTCACTTGTACTCTTCGTTTCATTTTCTTCAACGTTCGTGTACACGTATTTCGATCAATGAAATTTCATTTCCTATGTTTTTAAATTGGCATACATAACTCATTCAGTCCAAAATGGTTGTTAAACGTATCGCGAGTTTGAAAAGAGTTAAAAAATGAAAAAATGGGAGCATGTCGTGTCAACATGTCCGTGACTTGCTAACCATGGCCATGTCGGGATGATCTGTTGGTTTTTATCTTTTGAAAACTACCCTTTTTAACTTTTAATCGTACCCCTTCAAACCCTAGGCGATTTCATCAAGTTATGTCAATTTACTAGTTTCAATCTCATTCTTGGGATTGATTAGACCCACTTCACTTTCAATTCAGGTATAGTCCGAGCCCTATCTTTAAGTTTTACCAAATTTGGGTTAGATTAAGACTAATTAACATGTCTAAACTTGGTTTACATGATATAAAAGATGAATTTGTTTGAAAAAGTTGAATGTAAACTAGTTTAAACATGATTTGAGTCCACTTAGATAACTTTCGGTTCCGGTCTGGTTTCACCCTATTGACCGACCCATGCACAAGACTATTTGATAAGTTTGATAAACCAGGTTGATACGTGCGTTCGAGACTTCATAACTCCTAATTTGTGCAAAACACGGGTCGTGTTTCGCCAAAAACAGCTGTGGTTAACCAGAAAGTCAACCACATTGCCCAAACTCAGCACGACCCATGCCTTGCTTCCGGAACAAAACCTTAATTTTTCAATTACATTTTCCTGATCCATTTTCATTATTTAGGATGGCCCGAATCAACAAACTACATTTGCACTTAATATTCTCGAATAGAACTTTGGAAGAAAGAATGGCCAGAAAAGACTAAAGAACCTCAAACAAAGAATGGAAAAACCACTTCTATAAAAGTGTAGAAGAACATTGAAAGAGGTGAATGAATACCAAAGATTGATCAACACGGTTACTGCCCAACGGTTGAGACAATTTTTAAACACGGATCAGTCGGATACCGAGATAACAATGGTTCTTGGCTTGATTCTACTTTAAAATGAATCCACACCCCTCCAACTTCTATAAAGCAAACACCTTAAGATTTCGATTAGGGGGAGTTTGGAGAAACTCTAACCTTGCAGAATTCGGGATCAATATCGGGATCTACACATAAGATGAAATAAAATCATATTTGTTGTACAAATCCACCTACACGTTTCCAGATGAATAGGAAAACCACACGCTTTTGTAGGACAGATGCAGAGAGAAGCATGGGAGCTATTAACAAAAACCAACGGAGCAATCTATAATCCCGGTATCTCTAAAAGCACTGAATTAATTGATTCTCTAGAGAGATACATCCACCAATTTTAGGTCACACACTCACAAAACCAGGAACCAATGGGGCACTAGTCAATCTACGTGATCTTTGGGCTCTTTATAGCATAAAATCATGTAGGCATTGTATTATAGCTTACCTATTGTGCTCCATGCTTTCAAAGAATGCTCAATCTAAGGTGGGTATCCCTCTGTTTGGCGATGGATGGATTGTGAGATTGTGTAGGGCATATGGAGTGCACAGTCAAGGTACACCAGGACTAGTTCCCTTGCCTTTAAACCTTGATTTCTGCTCCAGGATGGGAATGGTTAAGGTGATCTCTAACGAACCACGCAGAGTGAGATTCGTAAACTACTCAACCTTATCTGAGGACACGGAATTCTAATGATTATCCTCATCCCATCCTGCATATGCCTACCGGTAGGGTCTTTGTAGTATATTTAGGTACAAGATTGTGCGGTATTGTGGTATGTGGTTGTGACGAACAATGTTTATTTTCGTTTGTTTTGTGTGGATCTTTTAAGACAATATTTTTGTTATGTAGGTTGCCCGTGTGTATGGCAGCATGGGTAACTATATACCAATAGTTATCTTGTGTCTTTATATACATTACATATTATGTGTGTGGTTGTGTTGTAAATTTTATGCATGTAGCTTTTAGTTTAGTTCCAAACTTCCAAACAGCCTACACGGAGACAACAAGATGACAAAAATTTCGTTTTGGCTCGTATGGAAGTTAAATTCAATTTTTGCCACATTTCCATTTATTATAAATCTTTTCACGTTGAGGACAATGTGAGATTCAAGTGTCTGTGTGTGGTGGGGGGTGGGGGGGGGAGGTTACACTTGGACAAACCAAGTCTAAAAAGCGAAATTTTTGAACAGATTTCTTTTTTTGCAGCAACAAAATCTTAAGCTTTTTAAATATTTTGACCAACCAGAAACTAATAAACAACAAGAAAAAAATTGAGCAAGACTAACATACTTCGAAATGTGATAAAATATGGTTTGTAATATTGAGATTAACTTTATGAAAAATATGACATTTTCACCCAACCCTTTCGTTTGTGACAACTAAGCCTTCATGCATATATTCAGAAAAATACTCATATATTGGATACTTTTGAGTGAGTCAGGTACTTCGTGCAGATTAGAACTTGTCCTAAGTATTTTATTCAAGATTAGACAAAATGTTGCAAAAATAGAAAGGTAATATATTTTTAAAAACTACAAACAACCACATAAACTCAACCAATTATAGAAACATTAGACCTACCAAAAACTTATCCTACCAAATTACCCTTTCACTGGTAGAATTCAGCCTTGGTCTTTTACCGACAAAACCTAAAGAACTAGAATGCATTCTTTCGATTTCAATTTACTTTGTTGCCTACAATTCGCAAAACCTAGGTTGTCTCTAGAACTTAGGGAGATAATTTTTCTCTTTAGAAATGAGTTGGGGAAAAAGTGGCGCCAAGAGGAACAAAGGCCACCAATTTGTGGGATTTCTAAAAGCGCGATGAAAGACGAGCAAAAAGATAAGAACGAAGTTTATGTTGTGGAGATTGGTCCCATGAAGAAAGATGTAGAGTAAGTCAAACCCAATCCAATACGAATATACCGAACTAATGAGGGTGGGGCTATTAGGCTCAAAGCTGAACGATCCATTAGAGTTGGGAGTTATGCTCAACATAGGATTGAAGAGGAGCTGATTCACATCTTGGATAAAAATGCTCTTGACGATCTGACCTTAAAAGAGTCATTAGGGATGTATATATATATATATATATATATATATGTGTGTGTGTGTGTGTGTGTGTGTATTTGTTGATTCGCCACACTCCCAGACGAAGAATGGAGCAATGCCAAGAAAAATATTGAATAAAAATGTAAGACCCCGGAGTCCGAGAGTTCTACAGTTGGTAATCATTCCAAATAATTTCAAATATATAAAGGTTAAACTGGTTTCATAAAATTCAAAATTTCAATACAGAGTATTCTTGCAGCGGAACAACACATCCACATATTATCCTGAAGGCATAAAAATGTAAATTAAAACTTTCAAAAATGTTAACATGATGAACAGCATCGACTAGAACTGCGTAAGGACCTCAAGTAATCTTGTGTACCTCCAAGCAGTAATCCTATCCACGTTCAACCTGAAAACCATTCTATATTCACGCAAAGTCAGCTTGAGCCCTCGGAGTCCTTAAATTACCCATAACTCCCTTTCCAATAAATCACCACCAACGGTTCCCAAACTATTCCCGTTTTACGTAAATTGTGTCGAATTCGTGCGTTAACGAACCAACTAACCCACCACCAATCAAACCAGCCCCATTTTGAGAATATTTGACCTTGTTACAGCCTACTCATCAATATTTAACCACCAAGTCAGTGGGGTTTAAAAACTCATCATTTTCCACATTAATTCACAGTTAATCGATTTTTGCGCTCTTTCAAACCGATTAAGGAATCATCAACCAAACCAGCCCCTGTAACCAAAAAAATAATTTTCCCACTGTTTCTTCACTAACATAAGACCCCTCAAACTGATTGGGTTGACCATTTATTCAAACAATACCTGAATGACAACAATTTACAATTTCAACATTCAAGAACCCTAGAAATCGGTTTTATCAATTTACCTATCAAAACAACTCCAATGGTCATGAAATTTTAGTATGGTATAATAGACATACCTTGGAACCTTTTGAAATGAAAAACTGCAATTTTTGACCTTGGAAAGCGTGCCAAATGAATTTAATCCGAATATGTTCCTAGTTTAAGAAACGGATTAATTGACCATCTTAACGACCTAGATTATGAAATTTAAGATCATGAGAGTGTAGTAGACACCTTGAAATACCTCCATCAGCTTGGAATTGAATTAAATCGATCAAAATCGAAGGGTTTGGGGGGGCATGAAACTTGTGGCCAGATTGGTTAGGGGGAGGGAAAAGTTTAGGTTATAAATTTTCATAAGTTACATCTTAGCCCTTGCACTTTGTAAATTGATCCTTCTTGATCCTAAACTAAATGAAATACTATTTGAATATGCTCATATATTTCCTGAGACCTTAGGCGAATCCCGAGAAATTAATTTTAAAAACTTTACTTTTGTGTCATTAGGTTTACGAGAATTTTGGGATGTTACAGCTCGATTAGTCGTATCCCTACAAAAACAACACCTTTGCCTAAATACCTTACAAAAACCTGTCACCCACCAAAACCTTTGAAAATATAATATCTTTGACATATGCAGTGCTTCACAAAGTGGGTGGAGAATTGTTTACTCGAAAAGCATATGTTTTTGTAAGTCGTATCTTGGCAAAGATTGTTTCTACATACAACATCATGTGTAGGTCCAAATATAAAGCTAATACAGTGTGAAAATTGCGAGCATGTGACTTTTTGCATAAAATGATGCTCATAAAATCAAACTATAGTTTTGTATCACTATATATACTAACGCATTTTGCTCTTATGAATTACCGGGACTTTCTGAAGTTTCTCAGGATGTTTAGCTTCAGTTGATGTGCTATTTCGAAAAGTTTGTTAAAATCTTCCTTAAGGAAAAGTAAAGTTCAAGTGTGGGAAGATTTGATGTATAAGAAATTATACATCTTTTCAGCATTAAAATATCTCTAAATAAGCGTAATTTCGACACCTATATTAGAATAAATAACCACTAATTTTTATAATTTCTATACGTAGGTAAATATAGTCACAAGAAATAAATTAAGCTGAAATACTAAGAAAAAACGAAGATAAACGGTGAAAGCTGACTCAACACACCCCATGGTGAATCAAGACGTGGCCATACCTAGAGCATACGAAGTAAAGAAAATAAATCAGAAAACCAAAACATGGCCATGTTAACCAAAACACACCCCATGTTATCAAAAGAGAGAAGAAAATACAAAATAAAATGTTCTGAAGTAAGACACTCAAGTACGAAAGAAAAAGAAAAAAGTGTAGAAGTTTGAACCATTGTGGAACTCAACACGGTCGTTCCTGTCTTAACACGGTCATGTTAACCTGGAGCTATACGATCTGACATGGACAATAATGCATCATGACAAAAAATGATGACATGGACGTGCCGTGAGGATCTGATCAGCCTAAAAATTAAATGCTCATCTTCTGCATTCAACACACCTTGGAAAGGAACTAAATACACATTTCACTTCATTTACACCTCTCCAAACACCTCTTTTCACCACCACTAATAAGGGAATTAATATCATACATCCAACCCTTGAAGATTAGGAAGATTAAGCTTTTGGGAGAAGTCATTAGCATAAAAATCTAGTCATCCAAATTGGTAAGATTGTTTCAATTTGATCATGTTTGTATCTACTACTTTGATATTTATCATTATGCTTATTAGTAGCAAAACTTCTAAAGTATTATCTTGGTTTGTAATGAATCTCAATTGAAGTGAAATAATGATAGTAAAACATGTGATTGGTTTTTAATAATTAATGGTTATCTTGAAAATATCACTTGATAAGGAATGTTAAAATACTCTTAAAAGATACCCCAACTGCTAAGCTTGACGATAAGCCAAGAAATTGTTAGTCTTGCGAAGCCTTGGTGAACCTTAAAATAGACACCAAGACCTCGAACTTGATGATAAGTCAAGAAATCAATATTCTAGTAAGTACTTGGTTGCTAAGCTTGACGATGAGCCTGGGAATAACTTAAGAATCTTTTAAAGAGCCTCCAAGATTCTTAGCTTGATGATAAGTTGAGAAATCATCATTCTTGTAAGGGCTTGGTTGGGGAAAAGCGTGAATATTAATATTGGCATGGACCAAATGGAATATTAGTAGTGATTGACCATTTTAAAATGGGAATTATCAACAATGTTGTAAAAATGGATTGTTGGTGTTAATCCACTAGAATCGGTTAATTACTCGCTAAGTGAGTGTGAAACAGAACCTATTTCAAGCAACTCTTGAGTAGTTATTACATGAGTTCTATGTTTGCTCAAAGTTGTGTGGGTTAATACCTAGTAATTCAAGGTTAATCCTTTACAACTCAACTAATTTTAATTGGTATTTTATGTATAATACAGAGGTTATTTTTACTAAAGTATTAAGGACAAATCACTTAGTAATTTAATGGATTGTCTCATCTCTAAAGTGAGTTATCTCTTTCTTTAATTGTCATGGAATAACATGAGTAAAGATGTTATTCTCATACTTAATCACCATGGCACGCTCAAATCACATGTTTACTAATCAACTATTAAACCACGTCAAAAGGAGTTTTAACCAAGATGATACACTTTTATCTTTGATCTTCTTTTTACTTAAAAATATAAAAACCCAAAAATATTGTGTTTTAGTTTTAATTTATGTTTATTTAAACTCAAACCAAAACCAAAACCAAAACCAAAATGATATTCACTTCTGGTTAAATAAATACAACGATTTAGTAGTAAAAATCTATAAGTGTGTCCGTGGATCGATACTTGGTTCTTTCCTATACTTTACTACATATGTGATACGTACGCTTGGCTATTTGTGTGTGGTCTAGTTAAGATAATAATCATTTTTTTAAATTTAAAACTCAACATTGAGTGAACTAACCATTGAAAAAATTAACATCTTTTTCATACTACACCCAACACACATCAGGTTTTTGGCACCATTGCGTCGGACACACTGTGAATTTTTACGAACAATCCGAGTATTTATTAAACTTTGTTTATAGTGCGTAAATGGATTTTGATTGAAATGGGCTTGATAAACTTGGTCTTGAGGATAGTAAGCTAGTAATTTTGGGCTTGGTGGGCTTGGATTGGGTTATTGTGATGTGGGTAAACTTTTGTTGCATAGGCGAGTTTGGACATGCATTGCGAAGATGACCTAGATCACCACAATGATAGCAAGTTCGGATGTTCGGTTGGGTTGTTTTAAGGCATAGCTTTCGTGTTTGTTGGTGGTAAATTGTTTATAAGTGAAACATTTTGGGTTAATTTTTGAGGATATGGAGTTATTACCACTAATGGTCTGGATTTGCATAAGGTTTGGAATTACGACGGCAATTTCCTATGCGACTTCGGCTACCATCTTGCGGCTGGAGTTTCCAACGGAACGGCGACGAATGACGTGATGAGAAGACATTCTACAATATACGAGGAGATAAAGGAGACAAATGAGTGTATGAAATTTTGTGAAAACTTGAGAGTGTTAATTGTAAATTTTTTTCAACACTAAAACATGGTGAAAATTTAAAATATTTAAGATGAGTTTGAATAAGCGGTTGAAATCGTTGTAAAATCATGATTCATAATATAAAAATTTTGATACAGGATTTTCGTGAATCACCACGGTATTTTGTACTTTTGAATAAATCAAAACATAAACAAATGAAAATTCGTATAAAGTAAAATTTAGAATTTATAGAAATAATAAATGAGTGGTTCACATGAGAAGCGGGAAACATCTATGACTCACCAGGGATTTTCATGCTTCAAATGGTTATAAACAATTAAAATAATATGAAATAATCAAAATAAAACAAGATATTAACAACTTGAGGAGTCTGAGTATTCATGAATCATCATGGGTTATCATGATCCATGATGTGGTGCTGCGCGTGTGATTAAATAAGAAAGGATGGGATGATTTGCTTTTGCACAAGATCGTGTTTTAAATTTATATAAGTGATTTCTACAAATACTAAACACACACAAAATAGGCAAGTGTACATATCGTATATGTAGAATAGTATTGGTAAGAACCAAATATCGATCCGTGGACACAAAGGTTTCTAATAATAAATCATTGCTTTACTTTAATCGGAGGTTTTAATCATTTTGGGGTTAATTTTCTTCAAACTTCTTATAAAATATAAATACTTATATATAATATAGGTGACCAAGATAAGAGATTCTAAACGAGTTTTCAATTATACGAAGGTTACCATCTAAGATCAAGAATCCACTCCATTTTAACATTGGTAATTAATATTTGGACATGTGATAAACTTGCCATAGCAATATATGATAAATGGCTCCTTAAACCTTAAGTGAGCATCTTTGGCACAAAGGAAATAGCATGCGCATTTTAAAGACCACCCTTTCCTAATGTCATACCATCTCAATGATGTCAATTTAAGTTGGCAAGTAGTTTCGTAAAGTAGAAAGATTAGGATTGACTTCGATTTCTCAAATACCAATTCTAACAACTTCGGGTGATTGTAGTTCATCACACAACCTCCCCTTGGTTGATTTATGTAGGTTATAATTACACATTCCGTTAACATATGATTTCTTCAACTAATTTGTTATCCTAAGCAAAGCCATTTTCGGATTACCAAGGTTTAGAAAAATACATCATAACTTATATCTCATCATTTCTAAGTAAAATATAAGGATCCATGTTTCGATAATGTATCAGAGTATTTCTATCTTTCAAGAACATGAATCGATCATGAACGATTGCCAATGGAATTGGCAACCACCAACTTTGAATTATGATTTAAGATAGTGAAACATTTCTCATCAAAAGATAATTGTAATATAACCATGTACTTTACTAGACTACATCACATGTCTTGATTAATTATCAAGTAAAATAAAGCTTCTTCATAGATTTTAGATGGTAAAAGGAGTTTAGCTCATAATGAGTATGATGATAAACATTAAGATGATTGATAGTAACAAATACATGATTAAACTTGGAACAATCTAACCAAATATAGATGAATCCTTCTTCTTAATGATGGTAATGATTGTTGATGATGATGATTGATGGTGATGATCTCCAAGCCTTCAAACTCTTTACTAAATCTCCAAAGTGAGTGTTAGATTGTGTTATTATATGAGAGAATCGGATAGAAATCTTTTCAAGGAATACAAAATGAGTGCAACATGAGCCACTATTTATAGGCAATCAGGATAGTGAGGCACGGCCCCGTGCTTGATGAGCACGCCCCCGTGCATTTTTATGACATGTGCCAGACTTGTTTTGTCTTTTCTGTGAGGTGGCAACGGCCCCGTGGTTGGTAGGCACGACCCCGTGCTTTTTAGCGACATGTGCTAAATTCTTTTTTGTCTCTTCTGTATTCTCGTCCACGGCCTCGTGCATGATGAGCACGGCCCCGTGCTTTTGCTTCCAGATTTTATCTTTTCTTGTATTAGAAGCATGGGGGCGTGTTTCTTGAGGCACGGGGGCGTGTTTCCTTGTTTTCTTCTGTTTTCTTCGTCTTTTTGCTTGTTTCTTCGTTTGGGGATTGGTTTCACCTGAAATTATGTTTTATTATGATAAGTAGTCTTTTATGCTATGTTAATTGACAGAAATTGCAGTTTTTAGAGATTATTTGTTGCCGAAAAGATTTATATTTTTATGTACATTAAACATCCTCACACTTGAACATTGCTTGTCCTCAAGCAATCTTCTTATAAATATCCTATAAAAATAGCAAGCTTAGATTATAACCATCCCTTAAATGAGTTTCCAAGAAGATGAAACAAAATAACCAAATTTTTAGTGATAATTAAGAATGAACTTTTGTTTATGTGAGCTTCCGTTTATGCAAAACGTCACGTTTTCACAATGTTCACTCACACTCGGTTTTATATCTGATCATACCTGTGATGTATGTATGTGAACACTCTTAGTCGAAATGCCACATGTGATAAATAAGCTTGTAACAAATTCAAATCTCCACCTTTTAAAGGGTTGCATAGATCAGAAGGTAAAAGGGTTTGGGTTTAGTGTGAGTAGGAATTGGTATTTTGTGGCGGTTCAAGGGTTAATGAGGATGGCAAATACAACTTCCTACTGATTGTCGGGAGTCTTAAGATGTCTTCAATGGTTAGCTCCTTTTTTTTTAAATATACCTAATGACTCTTTTAAGGTCAGATCGTCAAGACCAGTTTTATCGAGGATGTGGATTAGTTCTTCCTCAATCCTGTTCTGAATATAACTTCCAACTCTATTGAATCGTTCGGCTTTGAGCCTAATAGCCCCCATCCTCATTAGTTCGGTATATTCATGCTGAGACTGAGTTTGACTTTTTCTACATCTTCCTTCGTGGACCAGTTTCCGCAACTAAGCATCGTTCATATCTTTTTGCTCTTCTCTTCATTGCGTTTTTGGAAATTCCACAGAATGGTGGCCTTTGTTCGTCTTGGCGCTACTTTTTCAACACCTCATTGCTAAAGAGAAAGATTCTCTCCCTATATTCTGGAGGCAACCTAGGTTTTGTGAAGTGTATGCAGCAAAGGAAATTGAAATCGAAAGAATGCATTTCAAGTTCTTTAGGGTCTGTCGGTAAAAGACCAGTGTTGTATTTTACCAGTGAAAATGGATAAAGTGATCGGGTTTTTGGGTTTTATGGAATTGTGTAAATATTACCTTCTTCCTTATAAAACTCTTCGTGCGGTCTTGAAATGAGTAATTGCGACAAGTTCTAAATCACACGAAACATATGAATCACTCAAAGCTTCCGAAAAAAATATTTATATGCCATGAGGTTTATCTCACAGTAACGGAGGAATTGGGTATTAACGTCATATTTTGCATAAATTTATTCTCAATATTACCAAACTTCTTTCTAATTTTTTTTTTCACTTTATGATTGGTTATTTGCAAAAAATTTTCTTGGTTTTTTTTTAAGGTTTTGAATAATCTTTGTTTGCTGCAAAAATATTTGTTGTTTTAGAGAATTTTTATAATTAGTTGGACAAAAAATTGGTCAAGTATTTCCCCTCCCCACACTTGATCTCACATTGTCCTCAATGTGACAAAATTCATGGAAATATAAAAATTCTAATTGAGTGTTATGGGTAGAAATGGAGAGTTACTTCCCTATGGGTCAACGAAATCTTGGCAGAGCGTCCCCTGGTTTTCATGCGTTTTCCTGTTTTTGTACCTGTATAATATAAAACTGCAAACATCCACAAACAACCAAGCATAAACTGCTGAAAATTGGGTATGGAATCATCCATCCCTTGCCCTATCAGGCTAAATTAGTACCTAACATAATGTCTTTGGCATCCACGGCCATAAAGATATCCAAACCAACAAGAAAATAAACAAACAAGTACCACGGAAAGTAAATTGTTTAGAAACACACATCATAAGTTCATGAAATACTACCATCCCATGCCCGTATCCGACCTACCAATGCCGCCAGTCATCAGTTACCCGTGTCCGGGTCAAATGGTCCCCACTGCCTGTCCATGCGATAGCCCAAATGATCAATCTCTCGCCTCGTCTCTGCATATTTGGCTGCTCGCTGTGCATCTGCGGCAGCCATCTGCTCTGTAATCCTGTCAAATGAGGTGGTAGTGTTAGCTGAGAAATGATCAATAAGTCTATATATACCCTCGAGAGAGTATCGGCTATCGTATGACGAACTGGGACCGACCCCTGATGAAGATGGGCCTCCACTCTGATGGTAAGTTCGGCGGCGGTGCTGTCTGGATGTTGATTGTCGTCTCTCATGCACATCCTGGATCATCATCTTTGTCGGGTCTTCTGGTCTCAAAATTGGTTGTTCTTATCACAAAATCTACACACACCAGGGCTGATTTGATGAATCATCTGCATGCTTTCACAGTAATCAAGGTTTAGAGCTATTGGGTCTGGGCTTGGAGTTCCTTCTGTGTCTGCACCATAAGCCCTGTAGAGGTTTAGATCCAGGGACCACCGAAGATCGGGGTATTTCCTCGGGCGGGTAGCATTTGTCATGAAAATTTTGCAAAATAGCGTAGTGATATTGCATGGTAGTTCGTTTTTCATGCAGTACAATGCCCAAAGATCCCTCAGGTTGACAACCCCTTCACTCTGTCCTCGAGCTGTGACGGTGTGACTCAGCAAACGGTGGATGTACCTCATAAGCGGGTCACGCAGTGCTGTGCTTTTTGAAACGCTCGGTCTATACTTTGTTGTTACATAACTCAACTGTTCCTAAGCTTCTTCCCTTATGGCACCTGCTTCCGCCTCATCATCATCACCTTCATCTGTAAATGTTGTTTTAGCCTCGTACCAGATGTCTGAGTCGGTTTCCTCGGTCGTGTAAATTCCCAAATCAACTCCTAGTTGGGTGACAGAAGTTTTATGCCATACACCCCCACATCGGAATTCGATTGCCGCGTTATCCCACATGTCAAACTTTTTCTTCTTTACATTGAACGAGGCCAGGAATTCCTTTGTAAGTTCCGTCACTGATTCCCCCGTTTGGCCCAAAACCCGTCTACAAGGTCCCTTCATAATGTTCTGATAACGGTCCCATTGGTTGACGTGTCTCAGAGTCTCTTCACACGCATGGAAATTGGCTTCGGGGTACCTGTTGTTTAGATAAGTTAATCACGAGTTTGCCTGTCTGTCCTTTGTCTTGCGGTTTCCAAAGACTAGATATGCATGAACTTCGTCCCCATACTCAGCCATCTGCAATTTACATTCAAATTAGCCAAAATTCGTGAAAAATTTGCAATTTTGCTGAAACAGAGAGCAAAGCACGGCAGCGTGCTTTCAGAAGCACGGCCCCGTGCTGGTGCCTCTGGTCCAGTTTCCTTTGATGTTTGGCTTTTGGTTGACTATGACTCGTGTTGTTTTAGGCACGGCTCGTGTTTCTAATATTGATTACTAACTTTCACAGACTCGAACCCTCGTTTCCAACCGGTTATATATAAATTAGGTTTAATGGTGTGTCGGGTATTTATGCTAACACCCCAAACTCAAATTTGTTTCTTTCAATTAAACCTTAACTATCAATTATTCAACAATCTATTTATCATATGCAAGCAGAATAACCCATATCCTTTTCGAGTTTTGACCCGAATTGGTCGATTTAAGCGATTTTAGGGTTAACCTAAACCTATAATGACGAATTTGAACAATGAAATTTGTTAAATTAACATACCTTAGGTTTAGAATTGAAGATTTGGTGAAGAAATTTGCAAAATGTTGGATATTCGGCGGTTTTCCGGTTCAGAACGCAGTGATTATTAGGGTTGGTGGTTGGAGAAAGTTATTTTATTCATTTAAAACTCAAACTGTTCTGTGACCAAAAACACGGCCCCGTGCTTTTAAAAGCACGGTACCGTGCTGCTTAGTGCAGACAGTGTTGTTTTAAAATCTTGTTTATTTGTCGAACTGGTTAGCTGGTTTTTATTTTCTGGTTATTTTAACACAGTAATTATAAATCCTAAATTTCATTAAAACATAAATTAAAGACATAATTAAAGATAGACATAATTGAAGATAGACGAAATGAAAAGTACAACAACGACTCTCGGATCCTAACACATAGTACTAGCGGAAAAAACTTCAACACGAAACAAAGTTAGAACTTCAACGGCCACCACTTTCGAACAAGTCCTGGATGTGTGGTGGTACTCGTTTGGCTTCCAAAAGTTCGTCAAGCTTTTTGTTGAGTGTGACGATATTTCTCGGTTGAGAAAGTTAAGTTTGGAAGTCACATCTTTGTGGTGGCCATCCACAACATGGAAGTTCTCAAACCTAAGCAAGTCGACTTTGTTGATTAACTCGATTACTTGAGCCTCGGTTTGCATATTTCTCTCAACTTGATCTCTTACGATGCATTGGAGTTTCATGATTTGCTCCTCAAGGAAGGAGGATTCATATTGTTTCCCCATTTTCACTGGCTTCCATTCAACCCGCTTTCCTTCCATTTAGGTAATTTGTGTTTGGTGTGAATGGAATAGTGAATTTATGCATGCATTATATGGAGACCGGAAAGTTGAACACGGCCCCGTGTCTTTAAAAACACGGCCCCGTGCTGCTAGAGGAATAAATGTTTATGAGTCAGAGAACTGTACGAAGTCAGCGCGTATCATACTGAAGATTCTGGGGTGACCACGGCCCCGTGCTTATGAAAGCACGGCCCGTGCTTTTTGTCTCAGTGAATTTCCTTTTAATTTTCAACACGAATCAAGATCCAATATTTTTAGAATGACGTTTATTGTGATAATTTGGAAGTTTGGTCATCTAAAAATTAATTTTCATTAAAATAAAAGGTCCTAGAAAAGTTACGGGATAAGTCCGGGTTTCCTACGAAAAGAAAAATAATCGGGTTAAGCCCGAAGTCTTAACACAGTGTGCTAAATGCAATTGTTTATACATAATAACAGAGAATCAAGTTTCCTAGAGTTCCCCGAAAGGCTCTCCTCCTCCGAATGGTCCCGGTGGTGGAAATTATGTGAAACTGAGAACTTGAAACCGGATTTGTTCATTGATGTCTCGGAGTTCCATTTTCATGTTTTCCACTGATTCGGTGAGTTGCACAAGACGCATCTCAGGAAGTAGGTTCATCTCGGTGAGTTCTTTCACGAGTTCTTGGAGTTTCAAGAGAAGCTCAGTTTTTGAAACGTGGCGGGCATCGTTTCTCGGATGTCGGGAAACGGGGATTGCTTCACTCATCTCAATTGGCATGCTAAATTCTGAGAGGTTTTTGGTTTTGGTTTGTGCAAGAGATGCAATAACACAAGGTGCCTTTTATAACCAAACCGAAAACCGAACACGGCACCGTGTTGTTAGAAGCACGCCCCCATGTTTTTACTCTGACAATTCTGTTACAAACCAGTCTGACTGAGATTTTTGCAGCGTAGATGCCAGCCCGCATTTTTAGGCACGGGACCGTGCTTTTGAAGGCACGCCCCTGTGGCTGTCAAAAATTATTAATTTTTTTTTACAAGGCCTAGAGAAGGTCTAGGCCAGACCTTGTTTCCTTAGTTTCCTATTTAAAAAGTTTGGAGGGTTAATACCTCCAAAACTTCTTTTAGTGGACCGTCGATGTATGGTTTTAATCGATGTCCATTTACTTTGAACTTCTGGCCATTTGAATTTGAAATTTTGATTGTTCCATGGTCAAAAATTAACTATGTATGGACCTGTTCATCGGGATTTCAATTTTCCTGGGAAAAGGCGTAAACGAGCGTTATATAACAATACACGGCCGCCAGTTTGAAATTTTTTGTTTCCTTTTAAATGAGCGTCGTGTATGCATTTAGACTTTTCTTTGTAGGACCAGGAATTTTCATAAGCTAGTGTTCTTAGTTCCTCGAGCTCACGAATTTGATCCCTGTTTGCTTCGGCGGACATTAGATCAACATTCACTGCTCTAAGGGCCCAGTAGGCTTTGTGTTTTAACTCTACTGTTAGATGACATGCCTTCCCGTAAACGAACTTGAAGGGTCGTTCCTATGGGAGTTTTGTAGGCCGTCCAGAGGGCCCACAATGCGTCTTCTAACTTTTCTGCCCAATTTTTGCTATTCACCCCCACACTTCTTTCCAAAATTCTCTTAATTCCTCGATTCGAGACTTCTACCTGCCCACTGGTCTGAGGGTAATATGGTGTTTCCAGTTGGTGATGGACCCCATACCTTGCTAAGACCTTGTCCATCAGAGAGTTATAGAAGTGGGTACCTCTGTCGCTGATTAGGGCTTTCGGAGTACCGAATCTTGAAAATAATTTTTTTAGAAATCGTACAACTACTCGAGCATCGTTAGTGGGAAGAGCTTGTGCTTCCACCCATTTAGACACGTAGTCGAATGCTACAAGGATGTATTTATTTCCGAATGAGTTGAGAAATGGGCCCATGAAATCTATTCCCCATACATCAACGATTTCACAAATTTGAATGCCTTTTTGAGCCATCTCTTATTTTGATGAGATGTTCCCGGCTCTTTGACAAGTATCGCATACTTGGATCAAAGTATGTGTATCATTGTATATAGTGGGCCAAAAAAATCCTGCATCAAACACTTTCCTGACCGTGGTGGCGGTACCATTGTGTCCGCCTGTTGGTCCTTCATGACAATGTTTGAGAATGTCTAAGGCCTCCTTGCCTACTACGCACCTCCGAATGACTTGATCCGCACCTATCCTAAATACGTATGGATCTTCCCAGAAGTAAAACTTAAGATCGGAGAAGAATTTCTTCCGCTGTTGGTGGGTAAGTCCTTTTCTAAGGATCCTACAGGCTAAGTAATTTGTGAAGTCGGCATACCAAGGACTTTCGTCTTTCTCTTCTATGACTGCTTGAATGCTCATGAGAATTTCATGTGGGAAATTATCGGTTATAATTCTTTGTGAAATTTGTCAGGAGTTGGACATTCTAAGCGCGAAAGGTGGTCTGCGGCGACATTTTCTGCTTCCTTTTTGTCCTTAACTTCGATGTCAAATTCTTGGAGTAGTAGAATCCATCTGATATGTCTGGGTTTGGCATCCTACTTGTTTAAGAGGTATCGTATGGCGGCATGGTCGGTGTAAACTATGGTTTTGGAAAGAACTAGGTATGATCTAAATTTTTCGAAGGCAAATACTACTGCTAGTAACTCTTTTTCTGTTGTGGTGTAGTTTTCTTGTGCATCATTAAGAGTTTTACTTGCATAGTAAATTGGGTGAAAATGTTTTCTTTGCGTTGGCCGAGCACGGCTCCAACTGCAAAGTCACTTGCATCGCACACGATTTCGAATGGAAGGGTCCAATCGGGTGTGGTCATGATTGGTGCATTAACGAGTTTGTTTTTTAATGTATTGAATGATTCAATACATTCCTCAGAGAATACGAATGGTGCGTCTTTTTTCCAGAAGTTTGGTCATAGGACTTGAGATTTTTTAGAAGTAATTTATGAAGCGGCGGTAGAAACCTACGTGACCTAAACAACTCCTAATGGCTTTGACTGAAGTTGGCGGCGGAAGTTTGGATATGGTTTCTATTTTGGCCCTATCAACTTCTAGTTCGTTTTGAGAAATCTTGTGACCTAGAACAATGCCTTCTTTTACCATAAAGTGGCATTTTTCCCAGTTGAGCACAAGGTTTACTTCTTCACACCTAGCTAACATTTTGTCTAGGTTTTTCAGACAGTGATCGAAAGAGTTTCCAAAGACTGAAAAGTCGTCCATGAAAACTTTCATAGAGTTTTCGATCATTTCGTGAAAGATGGCCACCATGCAACGTTGGAAGGTGGCTGGAGCATTACATAATCCAAATGGCATTCTTCGGTAGGCGAAGTTCCGTATGGACATGGAAAAGTAGTTTTCTCCTGATCCTCAGGAGCAATGGGAATCTGAAAGTATCCGATAAATCCCTCAAGAAAACAGTAGAAAATTTTCCATATAATCTCTCAAGAATTTGTTCTATGAAAGGAAGTGGAAAATGATATTTTCTTGTGGCGTCATTAAGCTTCCGATAGTCAATGCAAACTCGCCAGCCTATGGTGGTTCTCATTGGTATTAATTTGTCCTTCTCGTTCAACACGACCGTCATTCCTCCCTTTTTGAGTACTACTTCAACGAAACTAACCCAAGGTGAATCTGAGATTGGGTAGATTAATCCGGGATCAAGCAGTTTGATTACTTCCTTCTTCACCACATCTTGCATGTTGGGATTGAGACGTCTTTGATGTTGGACCACGGGTTTGTATTCTTCCTCCATGAGGATTTTGTGAGTACAAAAGGAGGGGCTGATGCCCTTGATATCTATGATCTTCCATGCGATGGCCTTCTTATGGTTTTAAGAACCTTAAAAAGTTCGTCTTTCTCTTCTTTAGAAAGGTGAGATGAAATAATTACTGGGAGTTGAGAATCTTTTTCTAGAAAGGCGTATTCGAGATGTTTTGGTAGTTCTTTTAATTCTAAGGCTGGTGGTTCTTCGATTGATGGTTTTGATTTTTCATTATTTTCAATGATTTCGTATATTATTTCTGACTCTTCGTAGTTATTGTTGAGATTTTCGTTTTCTAAAATGGGTTTGTTGAGTGTTTTGTTTAAGACTTGTGTTTCTAACGGAGTATTGATGGAGGAATCTCGCATATAGCAACTAACGATGGAGTCTATGATGTCAACACAATATAACGTGTCATCGTGCTGTTGCGGATATTGCATAAATTTTCCTATGTCAAAAGTGATTGCCTCGTCATTGACTCTAAGAGTGAGTTTGCCGGTGCAAACATCAATGATAACCTTTGCGGTGGCTAAAAAGGGTCTTCCTCAAATTAGAGGTACACTTCTGTCTTCCTCCAAGTCTAGAATCACAAAATCTACTAGGAAAACAAACATGTCAATTTTGACGAGCATGTTTTCAACAATGCCCCGAGAGTATTTAACGGATCGGTCAGCTAACTGAATGCTCATACGGGTGGGCTTTGGTTCTCCTATCCCTAGTTTTGCAAAAACCGCATAAGGCATTAAATTAATACTAGCTCCTAGATCAGCTAGGCCATTGGTAACAGATAAATTTTCTATGAGACAAGGGATAGTAAAGCTCCCTGTATCGGTCATCTTTGTCGGTAGCTTACTTTGGAGGACAGCTGAACATTCTTCACTTAGGGTGACATGCGAGAGTTCCTCCAGCTTCCTTTTGTTTGTCAGCACTTATTTGAGAAACTTAACATATTTTGGCATCTGAGCAATAGCCTCGACGAAAGGGATGTTGATATGGAGTTGCTTAAAGAGTTCTAGAAACTTCCCATACTGGGCTTCCAATCGTTCCTGCTTCAGTCTTCCAGGGTATGGAATAGGCGAAACATAGGTTCAGACTGGCTCCTTAGGTTGTACTATGCCTGTTGGAGTCAGCCTTTCCTGCGTTTCATCAGGAGATTTTTTCTCCATAACTGATTCTGAAGCTGGTGAGATAACAATGGTTGTACCGCTTCTGAGTGTAACGGCGTTAGCTGTTGCATTCGGGTTGGTGATTGTGTTGCTTGGAAGAGTGCCAGGTGGTCTTTCGGATAATTGTCGGGCAATTTGTCCGATTTGGGTTTCTAGGTTCTGAAGTGATGCTTGTTGGCTTTTGAGATCGGCTTCATGTTTTAATAATACTCTGCTGATATCAACGGCTCTTGAGTCGGCTTTCTTTTCTGCTTCATTTGTTTTGGGCATTAGTTGGATTAGCATTTCTTCGATCTTGGAGTAGCTCGGGTTTTGATGGCTACTAGAACTTTGATCTTGAAATTGAGCTTTAGGCTGGAAGGGTTGATTCATTGCTCTTTTTTCGAATCTGAGTAAAGGTTGAGTGTTACCTCTGTCTTTCCAGCTGAAATTCGGGTGGTTTCTCCATCCTGGATTGTAGTTATTGCTGAAAGCGTTGTTCTATGGAGTGATGAAATCGACTTCTTCCATGGCCATGATGACTTGCTTACAGTCAATCGTCTTATGGCTTCCTCCACATGTGTCACAGGTAAGTCTTGTTTTTGATAGTTCGGCTAGAAGTTGTTCGAATTTTTTAGAAAGAGCTTCAAGTTGTGCTGTGACAAGAGTGTTGGAATCAACGTGGTGTATTCCTTTATGTGTAGATGTAGATCTTGGCGGGTTATAAGTAAAACTCTTCTTTGCGGCCTTCTCCAGGACTTCAAATTCTTCGTTAGGTGATTTGGATCTCAGGTCTCCACCAGCGATCTGGTCGATGGCCTGTTTGTTTCGATTGGATTTTGCGTCAAAGAAAGTTTGTACTTGTAACCATACGCTCAGTCCATGATGTGAACATCTTCTTAGAATATTTTTGTATCTTTCACATGCTGCGTGTAACGATTCGTCATCATCGGTCCGGAATCCGGTAATGCTGGCTCGGTATTTGGCAGTTTTATCCGGCATAAAATATTTGAGGAGAAACTGTTCAACCATCTGGTCCCAAGTGGTGATGGAACCAGAAGAAAGAGATTCTATCCATTCTAGGGCTTGGCCCTTTAGAGAGAAAGGAAAGAGTTTGAGTTTGATTTGATCTTCTGAACAGTTTTGGATTTTAAAGGTTCCGCAGATTCGTAGAAATCGAGATATGTGAGAAAGTGGGTCTTCGTCGAGGAGACCATGAAATAGAACTGAATTTTCCACCATATGAATGGTGCTAGATTTGATTTCGAAGTTTTCTGTAATTTCGGGTGGAGACACTCCATTGCCATAGCCCTTGAGAGTTGGCTTGGCATACTGGCTCATGTTCGGCTCATTGTTCTGGGCCGCCATCATTTCTTCGGTTTGATTTTCTCCTGATGTGGTGGCGTCTACTGATTCGTCTTTGATTGCTTCTGCGGTTTCTGTAGTCCGTTTACGAGTTCGTCGACGAAATAGTCGTTTCGGTTCAGAAATTGGAGAAACAAGCGCAGGCTCAAAAATAGAGGACATACATGGGATTAAATCAAAACTAAACACTAAATTAAAAGTTTGTCTAAGTTAAACTATAAGTTAGGCTAAGCTATTCTAAACTATCTAAGGTGCAAGTTAATTAAGCTAAAGTAAGGTAAGGTGAATAAAGGTAAAAAGTAGGTTAGCCGTAAAATTATATATTTAAAAAAAATAAAAGTTAAAGATAAAATAAAATAGAAGTTAAAAATTTGTAAGATTATTGACAATGATTAATTTAAAACTTGGATTGTTCTTAGAAACGTACCGTGTACCCGGCAACGGCGCCAAAAATTTGATGTGGTGTTGCGCGTGTGATTAAATAAGAAAGGATGGGATGATTTGCTTTTGCACAAGATCGTGTTTTAAATTTATAAAAGTGATTTCTACAAATACTAAACAAACACAAAATAGGTAAGTGTACCTATCGTATATGTAGAATAGTATTGGTAAGAACCAAATATCGATCCGTGGACACAAATCTGACATTCGTCAATTCCAGGTTAACTCCGTTAACTCAACTCCATCAATTCAAACTTAAGATCACCGGATCTATAACGCACATCCCATTACATTTAAACTAGGGTTTAAATGACGCTTGACAATTACTACATGTGTAGTCTTTCGGGAATTGCACCGAAACGCAAACGAGTTGACGCAAACCATTAGTGAATAAACGAAAAACGTCGAAACAATAATTATGTGATAATTATGTGTTAGACATATGTGATACTTGATTATATTATGTGTGATGCTAGACAAGAAACAAGAACTAAGTTAATTATACTAGAAAGTTAGCAAACTAGAAGTTGAGGGACTAAAGTGTAACATCTTATTATAAATAATGATATTAACCTAAACCCTAACTCTCTATTCTCTCTTCCTCATACCCGACGGCAGCCCCCCCCCCCCCTCCCCTCTCCTTGCGATCGGCTCACACACACACATATCACTTTGTTTTTGATCTTGTTTTTCACAATTGAAGCATCCTACACCCGTTTCTAGCCATCTTCCACCTTCCTCTTGCTTATTTTTATGCTTTTGAAGGTATAATAATAAACCCTAGAATCCGAAAATCATATATATGGTGTTCATATGGTTTGTTGTGATTAGATGATGTTTAATTGTGTATTGATTGTTGATTTGATAACTAGAATTGATGTTATTGCATGTAAATCGCTTGTTTCTTTGATTTTGAGTTCAAGTAAAACCTTGATCATGTATTTAGTGTGTATTTGGTGTGAATGGATTGTGATTATGGTGTCTAGAAGGTCATATGAACGGATTGTGGTCTATAGATGGTTAATATGTTGAGTTTGGATGCAAACAGTTTCTGGACATATTGTGTTGTTGATGTTCAATTGACTGTAACGGTGTGTGAATTTGAGAATTGGTCGAGATTATTAATACTATAGTGTACTAGGTTGAGTCTAGTTTCTAAGGAATATAAATTTGCAATTTTTGGACGTGTAAAAGTTAGCTTTTATGATTTTACAAAAACGTTGTGCAAATCTAAATTGTGAGACCTGCTGTTAGGTTGTTTTGTAAATATTATATCTCATGAATTACAAGACCAAATGGGTTGGTTCCACTTCTGGAAGTTAACTTGTTGAGTTAAGAACCTAACCCAACTGGTCTTGCATTAGTTGGATTTTTCATTTAACGGGAATTACAAATAACATTCTGTTGCGCATGAATTTGACTGTTGTGAGTTTGCTGTAATGTTTTGATCATTGTGAGAAATCGATGAGGAATACAAATACAATAAAATATGTTTTGGAAACCTAACACATGTACTCTTTTGTGATGATTTTTGATGAATTAATTGATGAGTTATGATCTGTGAATTAGAGTAATCTTTACTAGTAGTAATCTGTCTCGGTAAAGCTAGTTGCTGAGTTAGGCGAAAGTACATGAAATATGTTGATAATCGATAATTGCTACGTGTTTGACCAAAATACCCTTGTGTTAGATCATTGCTAGAAGTATGCTATGTTTATACTTGATGCTTGAGAAGTTGTTTACACTTGTAACGAGTCACTAATGTGCTTGTCGAGTCACACGAAATTCACAAACGAAACACGAAGTGTATTATTTACATAGGTATTACGTGCCGAGTCTAGAGACTCGTTAATAGCTTAAATACTTAGAAAAATCTCATTTTTGTCTTAGAGCTCGAGTGAGGATTTTTTTGTGACGCGCATCTCTCGGACTTTAGTTTTTAGTAATCTTCGCAAACAGTGAGTTTCACTTACCCCTTTTTAACTCTTTAAACGCTTTTCACTTGGGGGAGATAACATACTCCGAAAACGCTTTTAGATTTTGTTAGTAAATTATATATCACTTGTAAAGGCTAAGTGGCAAACGAAACAATTGAAGTCCTACACATCGAACCGTTTAGTATTGGAAAATAGCGAGTCACTGTTGAGTAGTACTACTGGGTTTGACAAACCCCACCCAACGCTAAACTCGACTAGAGGTCGAGTGGGTGTAATTTTGGTTAACACATTACCATGGTCAGGAAGACCTGGTAGCAAGGCACTTGATAAACAGTCAGCTTCGGTGTCGAACACTTAGTAATACTTGCTTTATAGGCTAGCTACCTATAGATATATAATTGATTTAACACTATCTGGTAACGCTAAACGCAAAACGCTAAACGCTTTATTTTATATAAACTTGTGAACTCACCAACCTCGTGTTGACACTTTTAGTATGTTATTCTCAGGTAGCCGAGGCGGGCGCGCGGTATAGGAGCATGCATTGTTTTGAACACTATTGATTATGCAAACTTGTTTTAAACTGTTACTATGTGGGTTTTTAAGTCGTCCTGCGTGGCGCAACACTTGGTCTATGTTTTTACGCTTCCGCACTTATTTTCACTTAATGTTTTTATGGTTTGATTATAACTAATGATTCCGATCCTGTTAGTTCACACCCTCTGACGGTAAAACTCCATTAGTGGATTTTGAAGGTGTGACAACAAAGGTTTCTAATAATAAATCGTTGCTTTACTTTAATCAGAGGTTTTAATCATTTTGGGCTTAATTTTCTTCAAACTTCTTATAAAATATAAATACTTACATATAATATATAGGTGACCAAGATAAGAGATATTAAACGAGTTTTCAATTATGCGAAGGTTACCATCTAAGATCAAGAATCCACTCCATTTTAACATTGGTAATTAATATTTGGACATGTGATAAACTTGCCATAGCAATATATGATAGCTGGCTCCTTAAACCTTAAGTGAGCATCTTTGGCACTTAGGAGATAGCATGCGCATTTTAAAGACCACCCTTTCCTAATGTCATAACATCTCAAAGATGTCAATTTAAGTTGGCAAATAGTTTCGTAAAGTAGAAAGATTAGGATTGACTTCGATTTCTCAAATACCAATTCTAACAACTTCGGGTGATTGTAGTTCATCACACAACCTCCCCTTGGTTGATTTATATAGGTTATAATTACACATTCCGTTAACATATGATTTCTTCAACTAATTTGATATCCTAAGCAAAGCCATTTTCGGATTACCAAGGTTTAAAAAAAAAATCATAACTTATATCTCATCATTTCTAAGTACAATATAAGGATCCATGTTTCGATAATGTATCAGAGTATTTCTATCTTTCAAGAACATGAATCGATCATGAACGATTGCCAATGGAATTGGCAACCACCAACTTTGAATTATGATTTAAGATGGTGAAACATTTCTCATCAAAAGATAATTGTAATATAACCATGTACTTTACTAGACTACATCACATGTCTTGATTAATTATCAAGTAAAATAAAGCTTCTTCATAGATTTTAGATGGTAAAAGGAGTTTAGCTCATAATGAGTATGATGATAAACATTAAGATGATTGATAGTAACAAATACATGATTAAACTTGGAACAATCTAACCAAATGTAGATGAATCCTTCTTCTTAATGATGGTAATGATTGTTGATGATGATGATTGATGGTGATGTTCTCCAAGCCTTCAAACTCTTCACTAAATCTCCAAAGTTAGTGTTAGTGTGTGTTTTTATAAGAGAGAATCGGATAGAAATCTTTTCAAGGCACACAAAATGAGTGCAACATGAGCCACTATTTATAGACAATCTGGATCTTAAGGCACGGCCCCGTGCTTGATGAGCACGCCCCCGTGCATTTTTATGACATGTGCCAGAGTTGTTTTGTCTTTTCTGTGAGGTGGCAACGGCCCTGTGGTTGGTAGGCACGGCCCCGTGCTTTTTAGCGACATGTGCTCAATTCTTCTTAGTCTTTTCTGTATTCTTGTCCACGGCCTCGTGCATGATGAGCACGGCCCCGTGCTTTTGCTTCCAGATTTTGTCTTTTCTTGTGTTAGAAGCATGGGGGCGTGTTTCTTGAGGCACGGGGGCGTGTTTCTTTGTTTTCTTGTGTTTTCTTCTGTTTTTCTTCGTCTTTTTGGTTGTTTCTTTGTTTGGGGCTTGGTTTCACCTGAAATTATGTTTTATTATGATAAGTAGTCTTTTATGCTATGTTATTTGACAGAAATTGCAGTTTTTAGAGATTATTTGATGCCGAAAAGATGTATATTTTTATGTACATCACTCCAAACATAAAATAATTAAGAGGAAGATCGAGTTTAACCACGAATCACAATGAATTCGTTTAAGGTGTGTAACTGTCACATTGGTTACGAAGACCCCTTAAGTTTTTAATCATAATTTCATTCCTTTAAGGAGAGAGGAGTAAAAATTGTGGGAATTCTTAAGAAATTCCCCATAAAATATAATCTAAGGTTTTGAAAATAATTTTGAGAGTGAGGCATAGCCTCGGAGTTGTGTGTGCTTTGTGTAATAGATAAAATACATATAGTATAAACTTATGAATACAGTAATGGAGGAAATAACTTATGGACATAATAACTTGGGCTTTGATCTCTCTCTCTTTCTCTCTCTCCCTCTCTTTATTATGAACATGAGCTACCTATTTATAGGCCAATGCTCCCATTCAATAAGTTAGTCTAATTCGTTAAATTTTAGTAATGAATGAGACAGCATTCGTTATGCCTTCATAACGAATGGTAATAACTTAACGAATAGCCTAGTTAACTAACGAATGGACCCATTCACTATACAAACCAAAGCGAATGGCCATTTTACAATAAATATACAATCTAGACTATCTATAACTTATTCAATTGCTACGGACACCAAAACCGTGCACTAACAAACTCCCCCTTTTTCGTAGCTATCGAATACGTTAACCTCGAATACTTTAACCGAAAATCATCAGCCACATTTCATGCACTAACAAACTCCCCCTTGACTGATGATTCTCGGGCTTGTGCAGACGAACAAATCTTTAACTCTTCTTACCAAACCAATAACTTGTAGCCTCTCTTATCAGATCTCCCCCTCATAGTGAGCAACTCTTGGAGATCATCCCGATCATCCACTAGCGTTTGATATGGTTCAATCTTTCAACACCAGCAGCAAGTCATCAGCTATCCGCCAGCACCGATAAAGAAAACATATCTTTACGTTTAACCTCATCACACATCTTCATAAACAACTCGATCATTGAACGTCTTTCACATCGGTTTTCCCTCTCTTGGTAACGTGTATCCCAAATATACTATTTGAAGCTCTTCCACATCCCATTCGCAAAGATGCACTAATGTTTGAGCATATGCTTCAGAGTTCCAACCTCTATTTATAAACCCTGAATGATCAAATTCTTCAATCTAATGACAAGACTCGTATGTTCCTCAATAAGATCAACTCGTTCGAGAATCGTCCCCCTCAACAGAAGTAATCTGCCAAATACTCATAGCCAACATAGTCAGGATCAAAGTCCCTCGAAAAGAAGTAAACGCAGACACTCGTATCCCACATAGACAGGTTTCAATCTCGAACAAACCAATCAGCAATCGAAGAACAATTGCAGTCTTGAACTCAGTCAAACGTAGCTTTGCAATCATGAAATACCACCCGAATTGCAGTAATTTTTCAAGAAACCTTGCAAACGTAGGAAAATACATTCTAAATAAACTCAAATGAAAGTTTTATCTCCCCCTTTTCTTGACAAAATTAGCAAGGTCTTGAACAGTCTTCACAAATAAACTTCTCATTAAATTACTCGTGATCTCCCCCTCGGCCAGCCGAAACGCGTAAAAAGTTGGCCGGAAAATATGTCACCAAAATTTGAGAGAAGAGTACCCAATACATTAGAATATCCTAGAAAAATTCCGTTTATGAAAAGTTTTTCTGATTTTCCCGTCAAAAAATCACCGAAAATTATCGAAAAAATAAATATTTTCGCCAAAATTTTCAAGAATGAAATCTCACTTACGAGGAGTATTCAGGAAAAAAATTCGTGCTAGAAAAAAATTTGTTCAAGAAAAAAATATTTTCTTTTCAAGATGTGCTCGCATCGTGGTTCCCATTTTGCAAAATCACTGAATTTCATCAGTCGAGGACATTTTGATTGGGATCCAATTTCAGCATCCAAGTGTAACATATGTTTCATAAGTACGTTCTAATATTCCAATGCATAGAAACCAGCCATTGTAAATATCAAGTTCAAACTTGACAAAAAGTCAAACTTGATGGTTAAAATTGAAACTTTTGTAACGAATCAGATGAGTTAACGAATCTACTAAGGTATGGATAACGAATCAGGAATAATGACGAACTAGTAATGAATTAGGTTATAACGAAGTAGTAACAAATCAAAGACACGCCACTAACGAATCACTGAAGAAACAGTGTAACGATTCAATAACGAATCGTTGGTGAATCGTTGACGAATTAAGATGACGAATTATGAACGAATAAGTAACGAATCACTGAATGGATCAATAAGCGAATTGATAACGAATCAGTGATTAAAGTCTAACAAATCAATAAGGAACAGTAAGTACGAATCAGCTACAGTTGATAACGAAGGTTGGTAGGCAGTTGTAACAAACTCAGCCACGTGGCACGAATCTGTTTAGAATTGGTAACGAATTAGGACACGTAGAAAATGAACCAACAATAACGATTTATCTCCATTGATGAATCTTCAAATATTCAAGTAAGTTTTCCAGAAATCTGGAATTTTTCCAGATTCACGAACACACCAAACCAAGAATCAAATTTTTAATACAACTTCAATACCAAACCAAATCATCCAAATCGCAGCTCAATTTGCTCGTAAATCACTCTCGAACCCAGATCTACCTATCCCGTATACTTTAATCGATTAAACACACCAAATACCACAAATCTCATCCCCTGTTCCGTACACATATCCAAACCAAAATCAGTCCAATCAAGCACAAATCCACAATTCAATTCACACACTCTTACCTTAATCCTTAACATACACAAACAGAAACAAATCAATCCATAATCATTCAATTCAACTCAAAATTCAAGCCGGATTTCAATACCACTTAAACGAACCAAACTCGATTAATAAGTTTCAATCACAAATCATTAACACATAATCAAGAGCAATCTAACACCTAAAAGCTTTGATACCAACTGAGAATACCTTAGATCCAATCAATAACGATTATCTAGATTAGATCTAATGCCTTAAACGGATCTACTTTATGATATACTATTAATTGATTATATATATATTAGTGTTTATATATATATATATATATATATATATTAGGGTTTATATTATGTGTATTAGTAATATATTAACGAAGAATTGAGCGAGATTAGATTTGGACAGAGGTTCGATACTGTTAACTCGAAACTTAAATTATCAGGGTATGAACACCCTATGTATAGATGATTGATACCAATTCGTTAACCTCCCGTAATGAATTGGATCCAGTTCATTAACTTATGTGACTCAAAAGGAAAGCATAATGAATCTTAGATTCATTATGTCCCCATTCGTCAATATTCCATGACGAATGGGAACATACATAACGAACTACCAGTCCATTCATTAAACATCATTAACGAATGGACTTTACATTAAACAAACTGGCTAATTCGTTAAACATCCTTAACGGTTTAGCCTTTACTTCAATGAAATAACATAAATTCCCTTAACATAAAAATATTAATAAATTGCAAACGATAATTACAAAGACTCGAGACGACAAAATCATGCACTAACAAACACCCCCTCGTCTTGAGCTCTTTGTCTTTAATTTACTTGAAGCGCTGGAACTGCATAGCTCGGTTATAGTCTTCCTGGCGTGACAACTATGAATCCTGACCTCGTGACATACACGTACGACACGCTGTGTTGGGCCTAGTTTATGTGGTTTAAGCTTAGTATGTATTTAGTTTACTTTTTTTGGGCTTGGGATATGGGTTATGATGTGAGCCGAGAACACCTTAGTGTTCTCGGTGGGCTTTTGTTTGTTTGGGTCGGCCACTATGTTGGTGTCCCTATATATAGTAGCCATCATGTATAGGGTTAAGATTGTTCATTCCAAGTCATTGTGATTGTGTATTGTAAGTGCTTAAGCATCCGACGTATTCTTAATATACGTGTGTTTTGAAGCAATTTCGTGTTACTACCTTGTGTTTACTCGTGTTCTTGAATCATGAAGTATTGGTATTCCGCACCTATACTTGTTATATTGATATCATAATTGTAGTGATCCAGATTCGGGACTTACAATTGGTATCAGAGCCTTAGACCTTTTCAGGCTCGTTATTGTGATATCAACGAATTCAAGATCTACGTATTTTAGTGGTGGTGTTAATTTCCAACGGGCTTCTGATCGGAGAAGAAGAAAAACCGAATTTTTTGGGAAAAGATTGATTTTGTTTAGGTAGTAAATCAAAATCTCACTTTTCTCAGGAGTTAAGTTGGCTGACAATTACCTAGTTTTCGGTTACTTGGAGTTCTCGGCAATCTTCAGTTCTCGGCTGTCATTCGTTCTCGGCTCAGTGTTGTCTTCAGTCCAATAGTTCTCGGCCTTAAACTGTTCTCGGTCAAGACTTGGTCAGTCACGTGGTTCTCGGTCAAAGATTGGTCAACGCTCAGATTTCGGTCAATGCTCGGTCAAAAATTGTGTTCTCAGCCCAGTTTGTTGTTTTGGGCCTGCTCTTATTGGACTTGAACTATTAAACTAGACCTAATTTAATTGGACTTAAACTTTCAATTGGACTTAGTTTTAATGGGACTTAGTTGAAATGGCCCAGTTAACTAATACTAGTAACTCAACCAACTCGTCACTTCATCATGAACTTGACTCCATCATGGGAACTGCCACTCGTATACCCCGTTTATTGTCCCATGAGGGGTTCAGTGAATGGAAATTTATTTTTGAACACTATGCCAAGATGAAATGTTCAAAAATTTGGAGAAGCATTGTGAGGTGACCTCAAAGGATCACCTATCAAAGGAATGGTTCAGACCAGGTTCTTGTGTAACCAGTTGCTCAATATGATGATGATGACTTTGCCAAAGTTGAAGAAGATGAGAAAGCTCTTTCCACTTTAACCATGGCACTCTCACCTGAGATTGCCCTTCAGTTTAGAGAACTTCAATATGCTAAGGAGTTGTGGGCTGAACTGATAAAAGTTTATGAGGGAAATGAAGATATGAAGAGAAGTCGCCAAGATCTGTTGCGACAAAAGTTTAATATGTTTAATCATGTTTTGGGAGAGACATTGGAATCCCAACTTCAAAGGTTTATATCTCTCGTGACTGAAAGGAGATCTGCAGGAATTTTTCTGCAAACCTCAGAAATTAACAACAAGTTGGTGAACTCTCTGTCGAAAAATTGGGACATGAATGTTGCGGTTATCAAAAAGACCAAGGATCTCAACAGAATGAGTATGACTGAAATGATAGCCACTATTAAAGCCGTGATATGAATGATAAACAGCGGGCAATAAATCATGCTAGTTCTTACAGTGCTGCTAGATATAACGTTGCTTCTAACAGTGCTGTTATATCTCAAGATAGTTTCTCATTGTTCAAGCCTACTCAACAACCACTACAGGGAAACTTCCAGATGTTTTCATCCACTCTAGGTCAATCATCTTCATCCAATTCGCCCAAACCAGCTCCAGCATTTTTCACCAAATCTGGTCAGTCTACAAATGACTCAGGTAAGACCACTCCCAGTCAGAACTTCAGCCAGATTCCCACAATACTAAAAGAGACTCAAGAGAATATAGCTCTGATGGCGGGATTTATGAACTGTTATCATGCTTTTCTGGCTGAAGATTTGGTTCAACATGTGGTTGTTGCTGAACTAGATCAGATTCATCCTGATGATGTTGAAGAAATGGATATCTCGTGGCAAATTGCCATGGCAGTTTTCCGTGCCAAGAAGTTTACTAAAAGGACGGGTAGAAATAATTGGAACATGCCTAATAATCAAAAGGTGGGTTTTAACAAAGAGACTCTCAGGTGCTACAACTGTCACGAGCCGGGTCATTTTGCTCGTGAATGTACTAACCCAGCTAAGTATGGAAATACGGAACGGGCGTTGGTTCAAGTTGGGAATGCTCGAGGTGAGACTGGAGGTAGTTCGGGTAATGGTGAAAGAGGTATGGTTGCTCAACAGTTCTCTTGGGAAGGTCATATGGCTGCGCTTAACATTGGAAATCAAACTGCAAACTTCGTAACTGTTGAAGACACTGAAGAAGAAAACACTGCTGAGGAGAAGGTCAAGGAGCTTCAGTTCGCATATATGGCTTTCACTTCTCCAGATTCATCTGAGGTACGTTTTCAAACATATTCTTTAAATTGTGGTGAGAAAATAGAAATGTATAAGTTTCATAATGACAGTCTAAGTAGAGATATGGAAAGAATAAAGTCAGAGAATTTTAAACTTAAGAAAAATGAAAAGGGCTTTCTTGACAAAAAAGAAGCACAAAACAACGATATTAAAAAACATAAGTCTGATTTTAGCTTAAAAAGTTGTCACCATCTAGATGCCAAACAAGAAATTGCTGAGTTAACTGCTCAACTGGACTTCCAAGTTAGAGATTTTAAATCTAACCATTAAGTTTGAAAGGGCAGAACTTGATTTTAAAAAATTCGATGTTTCCAGTAATGTAGTTAACTCAATGATTGAGAACCAACTGTGGTGGAAAGAAAATGAAGGTGAGGGAATAGGATATAGTCAAGTTCCCCCACCTTACAATAATAACTATGTCCCTACCCCAGTTACCAAAGAACAGGAAGAAAAGATAAAGGACATGAAGTATGGTAAACAAGACAAAGGTGATGGAACTAGTTCTATAAATGCTGGTTCGTCTACTTTAAATATGAACGATTCTAATGTATCTACTTCATGTGCAGAAAGAGTAATTGTGAAGGAGTGGACTGATGAGGATGACGACCCTTGTTTTGATTTTGATAAAAATGTTGTTTCTGATGTTTCTTTAAAACTTCCTGTTTTAAATTCTGTTATTCCGACTGTTTGTGTGGGCTCTGTTTTAAAGAGCAAGGATTCTAGTGTGGTTGATTCGGTTGAAACTTTGAACTCTATTAATGTGGTTTCTAACAAAAAAAAAATTCAAAAATTTCAAAAACATCAAACATAAAATACGTTGCACCTAAATTTGTCAAAGAGGGATGCTCTAATGACAAACAAGGTGATAAGTTGAAAAAGAAAAATAGGATTTCTCGCAAAATTGAAGCAGACTGGTCCACACAACCAGTCCGGACAAGGAGTTGCCAAAAATGATCTTTTCATAAAACGTCAAACTTGTTTTAACTGTGGCACTCCTGGTCATATTGCTAGAAATTGTCCACGTCGTCCGTATGTTCCTTACTAAGGATTTTATCAAAGGAATATGCCATACATGCCCCATAACGCGTACACGAAAGGATTCAAGCATTATCAAGCTAGTTCCTTTGACGATGATTGGAATCGAAACAAGTCTGGCAGGTTTAGTCCTCATCAGGCCAAACCTAACATGTCAAATAGAAAGGTCAGAAAGGGTGTTCCAAGTTCAAATTCTCACATGAACACTAACACTAGACCAAAACAGGAGAAGAAGGCTGTTTCGTCTCCATCTACATCTAAAACACTGGAGATCATGACAACCATTCGTATCTATAATTCCAAATCATACAGACATAAATGGTTGCCTAAATCTTCGGCGAAAGTGTCTACTCATTCCATTTTTTATGATCAAAAGGACATGTCATGGCAACCTGTGACAACTGTAGATGAGTTAGGGTCACCAAGTGTAAGTATGGACTGGGTACCAAAAACTAACTAATCCCGCGCTTTGTGCAGGGACAACTATAGAGGAATATCATCAGACCTTGGTATGTTGATAATGGCTATTCCAGGCACATGACAGGGGACATTACTCAGCTGGACGACATTCAAACATTTAATGGTGGGTATGTGTCTTTTGCGGGAGGAGAGAAAGGAAAGATAACTCAGAAGGGTACTGTAAGTAACGGTGTCTTAAAATTTGAAAATGTTAATTTTGTTCCAGAATTGAAGCATAGTCTTTTGAGCGTATCACAAATTTGTGACAAAGATTTTTCAACTCATTTTACTAAAAAGGAGTGCTTAATTCTGAAACCTTGTATAATTATACCATAAGACTGGATTCTTGTTCGATCACAACGAAAAGATAATGCTTATGTGATCGACATGAACAAAAATGTTCCTGGCGAAATAACTTGTTTGTTTTCAAAAGTGTCAGAACATAATGCAATGCTTTGACATCGTCGGCTTGGTCATGCTAATACAAAAAATCTGAATCGTCTTGCTAAAAACAATTTAGTGCGTGGTTTACCAATCAAGGATTTTGTGACTGTTAAAAAATGTGTGGCTTGTGCTTTGGGTAAACATCATCGAAAATCTCACAAGCCAAAATTGATTAATACCATTTCGTCGTTTTTTACCTTTTCGGGCCAGTTCATGTTTTGAGTCTGTCTCGTAGCTCTTATTGTCTCGTTATTACTGATGATTACTCACGTTTTACATGGGTATTTTGCTTGTCAAATAAGAGTGAAACTGCAGATCTAATCAAGAAGTTCATTGTGCTCATGGAAAATCAACTGAATCTAAAGCTGAAGGGAATCCGTTGTGACAATGGAACAGAGTTCAAGAATGCAACTTTGAATCATTTATGTTCAAAAAAGGGGGTGCTCCGTCAGTACAGCGCCCCACAGACGCCTCAACAAAATGGTGTGGCTGAAAGAAGAAACAGATTTCTTATCGAAGCTGCAAGAACAATGCTGTGTGACTCCAAACCGCCACCGTTCTTTTAGGCAGAGGCTGTTAACACGGCTTGCTATGTTCAGAATCGGGTGATAATAAACAAATCCAAAATGAAGACCCCATAGGAGATTGTTTACGGTCATCAACCCACTGTTGCGCATTTTCGAGCCTTTGGTTGTCCATGCACTTTACTGAATCTCGAAACTACTCCATAGTTTGGGGTTGCAGCGGATGAGTGTTACTTTGTTGGGTTTGTGGTAAATACAGCTTATAGGGTCTATAACAAGTCCACCAAACAGATCTTAGAGTCCTATAAGGTTTGTTGGCTGGAAGAAAATGAGACTGATGCTCGTCTTGGTCCCGATTGGCTATTTGACTACAATGAGTTTTTCAAACCATTCAATGTGTTTCCAGTCATCAACATCGAACCCCTATGTGGTCCCATAGTGGAAGCTGCAATAGAAACTCCACAGATTGTACCTCATATCTCTCCACATATTGATGATGATGTTACAGAGTTGAATAATGCTTCACCTACCACTTATGCTCAGCCCAACAAAAATCCAGAACCAGAATGCTCGCCAAACATGTCTGAAAATGCAGCTAATGTTGAGGGGGATAGTTATATTCGTCAGATCTTCGGGAGCACATTGTTTCCAGATGACATTCCAAATGAATATGTCGCCAGCACTTCGTACTCTCACGGTACGGCGACATCTGGATGGAAAAACCCTCTTGTTGATGATATTGAGAACTTGTCAAATCTACAATCTACCGGTGATGTCTCTGATCAGTTAATTCCATCAAGAATTCAGAAAGATCATCCGATTGAAAATGTCATAGGTCCCTTTGAAGTGGGAGTGTCCACCAGAAGCCAAACAGGACACATAAACAGTTGCATGTTTTCTTGTTTCATCTCTCAAATTGAGCCTAAAAATGTTGATATGGCTCTTCAGGAACCAAGTTGGGTTAATGTTATGCATGAAGAGTTGAATCAGTTTGATAAGCTAAAGGTCTGGAGATTGGTTAAACTGCCTGAAGGAAAAAAGCTCTTGATACTAGATGGGTTTTCAGAAATAAACAAGATGACACCGGGGTTATTGTTCGTAATAAGGCACGACTAGTAGTTCGGGGCTTTCGTCAGGTTGAGAGGTTAGATTACACTGAAGTTTATGCTCCAGTAGCTAGACTTGAGGCTATCAGAATTTTTTTGGCATATGCATCATTCATGGGCTTTACAGTGTATCAGATGGATGTTAAGACCGTGTTTCTATACGGAGAGGTCAAGGAGGAGATTTATGTTGATCAGCCACCGGGCTTTGTTGATTCGAAGAAGCCAAATCACGTCTACAAGTTAGACAAGGCATTATATGGGTTACATCAGGCTCCTCAAGTGTGGTATGATACATTGACCGCGCATCTTCTTGATCATGGCTACAAGCGTGGAACCATCGATCAAACATTGTTCCGGAAAACTTTTGGAAAAGATTTGATTCTCATCCAAATTTATGTTGATGACATCATTTTTGGGTCCACCAGCGCTGAGTTATGCACTGAATTTTAGGTGTGATGAAGAAGAGGTTTGAGATGAGTTCGTTGGGTGAAATGACAACGTTTCTAGGGTTACAGGTTCATCAAAGCTCAGAAGGAATTTTACTACATCAAGGGAAGTACGTTGAGGATATGTTGGTAAAGTTCGAGTTTCAAGATTCAAAGAGTGCCAACACTCCCATGGCAGAAAGACCATTGCTGTCATCTGATCCGGATGGGAGTCCCGTAGATCAAACATACTATAGACCGATGATCGGGTCTCTGATGTAGTTGACAGCAAGCCGTCCCGACATCCTGTTTGCAGTCTGCCAGTGTGTTTGGTTCCAGGCTAATCCTAAACTCTCTTATTTAATTGCTGTTAAACGTATTTTTAGATATCTGAAGGGACAACCAAAGTTAGGTCTTTGGTATCCCAAACAATCAGAATTTGATCTTTATGCCTTTGCTGATAGCAATTATGGTGGAGATAACATTGACAGGAAATCCACGTCAGCTGGATGCCAGTTCTTAGGAGACCGTCTCATTTCATGGCCGTGTAAGAAATAACAGACAGTATCTACTTCTACTGCTGAAGCGGAGTATGTTGCTGCATCTGCTTACTGTTCTCAGGTTATCTGCTTGCTGTTCTTAGGTTATCTGGATGCAAGACCAACTGGTGGATTACGGTTTGGAATTTCTTGACACTCCTATTTTATGTGATAATGATGCGGCCATTGCCATTGTGAAAAATCCCTTTCAACACTCTAAAACCAAGCAAATTGACATCAAAATTCATTTTATTCGTGACTGTTTCGATCAAAAATTAATTCACCTTGAACAAGTCCACACTGACAACAATGTGGCGGACTTATTTACAAAACCGGTCGAAACGGCAAAATTTAATGTGCTTATGGATTTTCTTAAAATTCTCCGTTTAGAGGATTGAGTCTTTTGGGTATAAATTTGTACATATTTGTTATTCTTATACAAATTTAGGGGGAGAAAAATCAAAAAGTCAAAAATAGTGTGTGTGCGTTGTTTTTATTGAAAAAAATCAAAAAGTCAAAAATGTGTGTGTACGTTGTTTTTATTGAGAAAATCAAAAAGTCAAAAATAGTGTGTGTGCGTTGGTTTTTATTCTTTTAAAAATTTTATTTCTCTCAAAATTCATTCTCGCTTAAAATTATGTCGGCTACTCAAGTTTGAAGAACATATATTCGTATATGGTTGGTCCAGTATTCTACCTGTAGTTTCATAAGATAGCCATTTACCCAACGGCTGAAAGCACCCGGGGCGATTATGATGTGTTTTTTGTTTTGTGTTCTTTCATTTAAAATTATGTCGGTAACTCTGAGCTGGAAAGACATGTATGTTATACATGTTTGGTCCGGTTAACCACTTGTGGTCATAACAGGATAGCCATTCACCTAAAAGCTCAACAGTGACCGGGATGACTGAATCCTTAACACACGTGTTTTATGTAACTCCATGGGAAGTGATATTACTATTCAGTTAACAGCTTCTTAGAACAATCAAAACATTTTCAAATGAAAATTGATCCAACCTTTGGAAAGTGATAGATAGATCGGTTTTGTGTGCCTAACGGGTGAAGTTATTAAGCTTAAAACACTCTAGAACAGTCATTGATTTGTATGGTAGCTTTCCATGATGCGTAAAAGTTGAAGTGATATAAACTAAATTTGCTAAACTTACTGTGGAGAGTCATTTTGAAGACAGGTGCATGTCTCTAGATACATCTCTCCGAATGATAGGCAGAAAAGTAATTACCCAGTCATACACGAGCCCGTTAGTGTCTTGATCACCAAAAATGCTGTATTATTATGCTATTATTATTATTATTTGTGACATTCGTCAATTTCGGGTCACTTTTGTTATGTAAACCCGGCCCGTTTGTAACCTGAACATTTCAAATATATAAAATATTGGATCTTGTCATTTAAAATATATAAAATATATAAAATATTGTTTTTTTTATATTATGTATTGTTTGACCATTTAAACATACCCATTTTTATGCAAACCATAAAAGAATCTTTATACCCAACCCTTCACTCCTTCCCTATATATACACACCCATCTTCTTCATTTTACTCTTGCTACATCTCCAAAAAACTCTCTCAAACTCCATAGATTCAAGGTTGTTATTTCTTATGTATTTTTGAAGTTTTGACTTCTCAAGTCAAACTAACTATAGTCTTTCATTATAACTTGTTCATCTAACATTACTAACTCTTGAATATGGTGGTACAACATATATATAATACACACCCCTTGTTTCCTTTATTTTTTACTTCGCCGACTTTGGTTGGTTAAGTTTCGAATGTAATAAGGCAAGGCTTCATGGAGGACTTCGTGTTCTTGATATATATTTACACACACATAACTTATTATACATATCACTTATGACTAACTTCTAACCCTTTAGTTTATTCATCTTATTTACAAGTTCCATGGTGTGGGTTTGTATAAGAGTAACCTTGGTTTAACCGAAACTAGTCCAAACCGGAAACCGAACTTTGTTTACTAGTTTTGTTAAAATAGTTGTTTAAACATGTTTATTGCTAGATTTGAGTTTCAAAAATCATTTTTACAAGTTCTTTGATATTAAGCATATGGAATCCATCTATGAACTCGTTGGGAGATGGAAACCGAACTAAACCGAAACTTTTGCTTAAAAGACTTGTAGTTAACTTTTTTTTGTTGTAAAATTTAAGTTTTCTTCATTTATAAACCAATATACAAGTTCTATGATATTTGGGCATGTAGAAACCATCTATGAACTATTTGTGAGATGGAGACCGAACTATACCGACTTTTACTCGCTTAAGACACACAAGTGTGTTTTTAGTTATCAAGACTTGTATATTTCTTTAAAAAAATAGTTTACAAACTGATTTTAATTATTTTTCTTAAGTACTTGGAATAGTTGGATCCAACTTGATCTCATAACATAGTTTGGACCGACAAAACCGAACACTCGCTTAACGTACGTTGTTAGTTCTAAACAATAGATCTACGTACTTGGTTAAGTGTTAGTATGTTTTAATGAGTTATCTCATAACAATTAATATTTTGGAAAGTTGACTTTGAGTTCGACCATTTGTCAAGACCCGAACCGACAACCCGAACACTCGTTAAAAACCCGTTTTAGTATCTTTAGCCTAATGGAACTTGCATTTTAGCATTTTCCCCACCTTATTACTTAACATTGGTTAAGTAAATATTAAGGTTAGATATTTTAACCCGGTTTTGAGAAAACTTACATTTTTTAAAAGGGTTATTACTATAAATTCTTAAATAGTTACATTTTAAACCTTGAACTTTAATTGATTAGTTTTTGCAACAATTATTTTATTTAAAGATCTTCAAGACAACCTTTCTAAATCCAAGACTTTCTTTTATTTAGGCTGCATACGTTAAACTCGTCGTTCCGGCAAATCTCCAAATAATCAATCTTTCAAGTTTATTACTTGAACGTGAGTAACCTCATACCCCGTATTCTATCTTTTATTTTGGGGGTGACATTTCAACTTATCTAAACTAAATGTTTTATACTTGGGTCTTAAACCACAAACGTTGTTGTATACCTTACTTGAATAATTGCTCGATTTGGTGTTCTATGCTTATTTGACTATGTGTTTATCGCTTTTGGATGGTGGAACTATAAATCCTAGACCATTTGGCAACCCCTCATGGCAAGGTGTCGTTAACGTAATGCAATTAACGATAACTATAAAATCCTAAACTATTTGGCAACCCCTTATAGTTGGGTGTCGCTAACTTGTTAGCGATAACTATTTATCCAAGTTTATAGCTATTATTTATGATTTTGTATACTAGTTTTGTGGCTTTTCATACTATATATCATTGTTCAAACTTATGAATTGCTCACCAACCTTTGTGTTGATAAACTTTATTTTATGAAATGTTACAGGTTTGCATCTAGGTTGATTATGGAGTTCGGTGAAGAAAACATCACAAATACCGTTAGGATATTAGCAAAAATGAACAATATTTGATTTGCTATATTTTGTTATATTTTTTTGTATTTGAGTTATGAATATTTGATTGTGTGACATTTTCGATGTTGTGAAATGAAATGAGTTTGTTAAATATTGTCGCTTTAAATAGTGTCATGCGCTTATGAGCAATCGTTGCACCCCGGCATGTTCCGCCGCCTTTGGTCGGGGTGTGACAGATTGGTATCAGAGCCATGACAATTAAGATAGGTGGTTAGACGTAACGACCTAGAATTGTTATGCTTAGGGTCCTATACGTGTGTTCATACGTGTTTACTCTATCTAATTGTTCATATCGCATGTTTATTTGTTAACTTGTTTAAAATTCACCAATATCCTAAATGATCACATACACACACTTTCATAGTATTTCCAAGGTATCCTTACCTTAAAACGCAAAAAGTAGATTTTCATTGTGTTTTATGGATTACAAGATTAACTTGGATCCGGTTGTTTCAAATCCCTTAAAGGTTGCGTTTATTTCGGGTTTGTAGCCATCATAGGAAACGAGAAATTATAAAATGACCATTTGACAAAAAGATTCCAAGAATCGAAGGTGATTTACTTACCTGGGATGGTTGAGTTATAATGCTCGTTTTCTAGGCCATAAATCGTGTTATAAATGTCAATACTTTAAGTAGTCGAATGCGAGCGTTCCGGTCGCCATCCTAATTTTCGGTGTTAAAACAATAGAACTACGGTGATTTCGTGGACTAGTGTTTTGACATGATGTTGTATCTCGATTTATTGTTTTATTATCGTTATTTGAGTCGAAAACATGAAAAAGTTTCGGTGGTTCGTACACATGTTTAGACTCCAATATGTTGTTTTATAAAACTTTTTAGTGTTGGAATATCAAGTCATGGTGGTTCATGCACGATTTTTCCAACTCTATAAATCTCAAAATCTCAAATTTTTAAGCTTTAAATTCTCAAAAAAAAAAAAAAAAAAAAAAAAAAAAAAAAAAAAACCATTTACTATTGTTTTCGGTTTTGTTATTTATAAACAAAGTTTTATATTTTATCTAACACTAACATCTTCTCCATACTAACTCTAGGATTCACAAATTAAAAATCGAAATCTTATTTTATTTTATACACCTTTATATTCATTTCCTTTTTACCCAAAAACTTATCCCATTTTCTTTATAATTTTTTAGCATGCCTCCGCTAAGACGCCAACCGCGCAAGAACTCCACTCGACGTATGGCCGCCATCATCGCCAAGCAAATGGCCGCTGTGATTCCCGAACTAATAACCCAAATACAAGCAAACCAACCCGCACCCGTTGTTGCACCTATTGAGCCCAAACCCGCATCCTGCCTGCTTAAACAATTTACTAGTGCCAGCCCGTCCGAATTCTATGGAACCAACTGTGCGACTACGTTGTTGCAGTGGTTCGAATCTGTAGAGAATGTGTTTTTACACAGCGAATGCCCCGAAGCGAAAAAGACAAACTTCGCTTCAAGCATCTTTAGGGGAACCGCCCTAACTTGGTGGGGTAGTGTCATGCACCTCCAAGGTACGGATATGGCCATGGCTCTTCCATGGGCCGAGCTCAAGGCGCTGATGAAGAAGAATTTATGTCCTAAACACGAGCTCCAAAAGCTTGAGGTAGAATTTTGGGACCTAAAACAAGAAGGTGGTGATAACGCCGCTTACTCGCTCCGTTTCCACGAGCTAAGTGTTCTTGTACCTCACTTGGTCACCCCAACCGAAAGTGAAATTGAAAAATATATTGGGGGTTTACCGATGAAAATCCGGGACTCAGTCATGAGTAGCAAACCCGCGAACCTTGAGGAAGCCATCACGTTAGCCGGTTGGCTATCGGAAAATCACGTGAAGGAAGGTACCCTAACCCTCAAGAAAACAATCGAGAAAGCCAAAACCGAGCCCGCTCCCCAAGCCAAGATTAAACCCGCACCACAAGCTATAAACTACTCCAACTCCTCCCGACACAACAACAACAACAACAAGAAACCCAAGACTAATTACTGAAACTTTGCCGTCACCCAACCTCAACCACCACAACAAGCCCAAACTCTTCCCCAAATCCGAAAACCATATATTAGTAACTCCCCACTATGTAACACTTGCCAACTTCACCACCCAACGAACTCGCCGTGTCGCCATTGTACAATTTGTAATCGATTTGGTCACTTCCCCAACACATGCCGATCCACCCAACGAAACCAACCCAACCAACCTAACCCACCAACCCAACCGAGAAACTTTCCCCAAAATGCCCAAAACCGCTATGCACCATACCCATCAAACCAACCCCAACAACCCCGAGCTTGCTTTAATTGTGGTGATCCCAACCATTTCCGCCAAAATTGCCCACGTTTAGCTTTTTCCAACCAAGCTCAAACCGTAACCATACCATACTACCAAACACAAGCTTACCAAGTTCAAACTTACCAACCCCAAATTCCCCAACTCAATGCACCACTCATCCAACCCATCCAAACAATCCAAGCACCACCTCCACCTCCACAACAAGCACATCAAGTCAACCATGGTAATCAAGGGCAGGCGTTTATGATGAATGCAAATCAAGCTCAAGTGGCAAACGATGTTGTGAACGGTATGTTTTTGGTGAACTATCATTTGGCTTCTATTTTATTTGATACCGGTGCCGATAGAAGTTTTATTTCTTTGAAATTTGAGTCGAAACTTGCGATGCCTCGAACTAAGCTTTCCCGACCGTTCTATGTTGAAGTCGCCAATGGCAATTCTATTACCATCAATTCCGTCGTCCGCGATTGCTCTCTTATTCTTTCTAAGCATTAATTCTCCATCGATCTCATCCCGATGCAAATGGGTAGCTTCGATGTCATAGTAGGCATGGATTGGTTGTCTTTGCACCGTGCCGAAGTCGTTTGTTTTGATAAATTCATTCGCATTCCGCTTGTCAACGGCAAGGTTCTTAAGGTCTTTGGAAACACAACGTCTCGAAGGCTAAATCTCATGTCGTGTTCTCAATCGCAAAAGTACTTACGCCAAAAGTACGTTCCGTTTTTAGCTCTCTCGGTGACAAAAGACAAAAAGGAAAGGAAGATCCAAGATATTCCTATTCGTGATTTCCTTGATGTCTTTCCCGATGATGTTACCGGTCTTCCTCCCGTTCGTCCGATTGAATTCCAAATCGATCTTGTGCCCGGCGCGATGCCCGTGGCCAAGGCTCCTTATCGTCTAGCCCCGTCGGAAATGCAAGAACTATCAAACCAACTCGAAGAACTTTCTGATAAAGGCTTCATTCGTCCAAGCTCTTCTCCTTGGGGCGCTCCTGTTCTCTTCGTGAAAAAGAAGGATGGTTCGTTTCGTATGTGCATCGATTATCGAGAACTCAACAAACTTACTATTAAAAATCGTTATCCATTGCCACGTATCGACCACTTATTCGACCAACTTCAAGGCGCAACTTGTTTCTCCAAAATTGATCTTCGATCGGGTTATCATCAATTGCGTGTTCGCGAAGAAGACATTCCAAAAACCGCTTTCCGTACTCGATATGGACATTTCGAATTTTTAGTTATGCCCTTCGGGTTAACAAATGAACCCGCGGTCTTTATGGACCTCATGAACCACGTTTGTAAACCATTCCTTGATAAATTCGTTATTGTCTTTATTGATGACATCCTTATCTTCTCTAAATCCAAAGCCGAACATGAACATCATTTGCGTTCCATTCTCGAGCTCCTTAGAAACGAACAACTCTATGCCAAATTCTCCAAATGTGAATTTTGGCTCGAGGAAGTTCAATTTTTGGGACATATCGTAAACGACAAAGGTATTCATGTTGATCCTGCTAAAATTAAGGCTGTTAAGGATTGGAAAACTCCAACGACTCCCACGGAAATTCGATCCTTCCTCGGTTTGGCCGGATATTATCGGCGTTTCATTCGGAATTTTTCCAAGATCTCTTTGCCACTTACCTCTCTCACCCATAAGGGACAACCCTTCGATTGGGGTTCGAAGCAAGAGGAAGCCTTTTGTACTCTCAAGGACATGCTTTGCAATGCTCCTATTCTAACTCTTCCCGATGGAAATGACGATTTTGTTGTATTTTGTGATGCATCCCATCAAGGACTTGGTTGTGTTCTCATGCAACGAGGTCAAGTCATCGCATACGCATCAAGGCAACTTAAGGTCAACGAGAAGAACTATACGACTCACGATCTCGAACTTGGTGCCGTCGTTTTCGCTCTCAAAATATGGAGACATTACCTTTATGGAACAAAATGTGTGGTTTTTACCGATCATAAAAGCCTTCAACACATTTTTGACCAAAAAGATCTCAACATGAGACAACGACAATGGGCAGAATTACATAGTGATTACAACTGCGAGATTCGCTACCACCCCGGTAAAGCGAATGTTGTCGCCGACGCCCTAAGTCGAAAGGTTAATGTTAAATCCGTTCTGCTTCTAAGCGTCATTGTTCAAACCGATCTTCAAATTCGTATCCTTCAAGCTCAACGCACCTCCGTTGAGGAAGGTAACATGTATGACGAAATGTCATGTGGAGCCGAACTTCAACTCCAAACCAAACCCGATGGTCTTTTGTATTTTCTCAATCGTTTGTGGGTTCCCGATCGCGATGACCTTCGTACTTGTATTCTCGACGAAGCTCATAATTCGCAATATTCCGTTCATCCCGGTGCGGATAAGATGTACTTCGATCTTCGTGCTACCTTTTGGTGGCCGGGTATGAAAAAGGACGTAGCGTTGTTTGTATCTAAATGTCTTACTTGCTCGAAAGTCAAAGCCGAACATCAAAGACCTTTTGGTCTACTCGAGCAACCACCGATTCACGTTTGGAAATGGGAAGACATTGCTATGGACTTTAACACCAAATTACCCAAAACCCAAAAAGGCAACGATAGCTTTTGGGTGATCATCGATCGATTAACCAAATCTGCTCATTTCATTCCGATCCGCGAGAAGTATTCTGTCGAGCAGCTTGCTCAAATCTATGTTCGGGAAATCATGTGCCGACACGGTTTGCCATTGTCTATCATCTCCGACCGCGATGCCCGTTTTACCTCTCATTTTTGGCGTTCACTTCAAGAAGCTTTGGGAACACGTCTCGATCTTAGCACCGCTTATCATCCTCAAACGGACGGTCAATCCGAACGTACAATCCAAACACTCGAGGATATGCTACGAGCATGTGTTCTTGATTTCGGTGGGAATTGGGATTCTCATCTTCCGTTCATCGAGTTCTCCTACAACAATAGCTACCACTCTAGCATTGATGTGGCTCCTTTTCAAGCTCTTTACGGTCATAAATGTCGTTCCCCGATTTGTTGGAACGAAATCGGTGAAGCTCAAATCACGGGACCCGAAATGGTCCAAGAAGCCACCGACGTCATTGATCAAATCCGTAAAAATCTCCTAACCGCTAGAAATCGTCAAAAGAGTTACGCCGACAAACGGCGAAAACCGATCGAATTTAATGTTGACGATCTTGTCCTTCTAAAAGTATCTCCTTGGAAGGGGGTAGTCTGTTTTGGAAAGAAGGGTAAACTAGCTCCTCGTTTCGTTGGTCCTTTTAAAATTCTTGAGCGTGTTGGGAAAGTAGCGTATCGACTTGAACTACCGCAAGAACTTGCCGGTGTTCATCCGACATTTCATGTTTCGAATCTCAAAAAGTGCCTATTCGAGGGTAATCTTCATATACCCCTCGATGAAGTTCATGTTGATGAGTCTATGATTATGGTTGAACGACCCGTTGAGATTATGGATCGCAACGAGAAGAAAACCAAACGTAGTCGTATTCGGTTAGTAAAAGTTCGTTGGGAATCACGGCGTGGCGCGGAGTTTACTTGTGAGCGAGAAGACGCAATGAAAGAGAAGTATCCACATTTGTTTGCGTCGTCGTCTTCATCTTAATTTCGGGACGAAATTTCCTAAAGTAGTGAATACTGTGACATTCGTCAATTTCGGGTCACTTTTGTTATGTAAACCCGACCCGTTTGTAACCCGAACATTTCAAATATATAAAATATTGGATCTTGTCATTTAAAATATATAAAATATATAAAATATTGTTTTTTTTAATATTATGCATTGTTTGACCATTTAAACATACCCATTTTTATGCAAACCATAAAAGAATCTTTATACCCAACCCTTCACTCCTTTCCTATATATACACACCCATCTTCTTCATTTTACTCTTGCTACATCTCCAAAAAACTCTCTCAAACTCCATAGATTCAAGGTTGTTATTTCTTATGTATTTTTGAAGTTTTGACTTCTCAAGTCAAACTAACTATAGTCTTTCATTCTAACTTGTTCATCTAACATTACTAACTCTTGAATATGGTGGAACAACATATATATAATACACACCCCTTGTTTCCTTTATTTGTTACTTCGCCGACTTTGGTTGGTTAAGTTTCGAATGTCATAAGGCAAGGCTTCATGGAGGACTTCGTGTTCTTGATATATATTTACACACACATAACTTATTATACATATCACTTATGACTAACTTCTAACCCTTTAGTTTGTTCATCTTATTTACAAGTTCCATGGTGTGGGTTTGTATAAGACTAACCTCGGTTTAACCGAAACTAGTCCAAACCGGAAACCGAGCTTTTGTTTACTAGTTTTGTTAAAATAGTTGTTTAAACATGTTTATTGCTAGATTTGAGTTTCAAAAATCATTTTTACAAGTTCTTTGATATTAAGCATATGGAATCCATCTATGAACTCGTTGGGAGATGGAAACCGAACTAAACCGAAACTTTTGCTTAAAAGACTTGTAGTTAACTTTTTTTTGTTGTAAAATTTAAGTTTTCTTCATTTATAAACCAATATACAAGTTCTATGACATTTGGGCATGTAGAAACCATCTATGAACTATTTGTGAGATGGAGACCGAACTATACCGACTTTTACTCGCTTAAGACACACAAGTGTGTTTTTAGTTATCAAGACTTGTATATTTCTTTAAAAAAATAGTTTACAAACTGATTTTAATTATTTTTCTTAAGTACTTGGAATAGTTGGATCCAACTTGATCTCATAACATAGTTTGGACCGACAAAACCGAGCACTCGCTTAACGTACGTTGTTAGTTCTAAACAATAGATCTACGTACTTGGTTAAGTGTTAGTATGTTTTAATGAGTTATCTCATAACAATTAATATTTTGGAAAGTTGACTTTGGGTTCGACCATTTGTCAAGACCCGAACCGACAACCCGAACACTCGTTAAAAACCCGTTTTAGTATCTTTAGCCTAATGGAACTTGCATTTTAGCATTTTCCCCACCTTATTACTTAACATTGGTTAAGTAAATATTAAGGTTAGATACTTTAACCCGGTTTTGAGCAAACTTACATTTTTTAAAAGGGTTATTATTATAAATTCTTAAATAGTTACATTTTAAACCTTGAACTTTAATTGATTAGTTTTTGCAACAATTATTTTATTTAAAGATCTTCAAGACAACCTTTCTAAATCCAAGACTTTCTTTTATTTAGGCTGCATACGTTAAACTCGTCGTTCCGGCAAATCTCCAAATAATCAATCTTTCAAGTTTATTACTTGAACGTGAGTAACCTCATACCCCGTATTCTATCTTTTATTTTGGGGGTGACATTTCAACTTATCTAAACTAAATGTTTTATACTTGGGTCTTAAACCACAAACGTTGTTGTATACCTTACTTGAATAATTGCGCGATTTGGTGTTCTATGCTTATTTGACTATGTGTTTATCGCTTTTGGATGGTGGAACTATAAATCCTAGACCATTTGGCAACCCCTCATGGCAAGGTGTTGTTGACGTAATGCAATTAACGATAACTATAAAATCCTAAACTATTTGGCAACCCCTTATAGTTGGGTGTCGTTAACTTGTTAGCGATAACTATTTATCCAAGTTTATAGCTATTATTTATGGTTTTGTATACTAGTTTTGTGGCTTTTCATACTATATATCTATTGTTCAAACTTATGAATTGCTCACCAACCTTTGTGTTGATAAACTTTATTTTATGAAATGTTACAGGTTTGCATCTAGGTTGATTATGGAGTTCGGTGAAGAAAACATCACAAATACCGTTAGGATATTAGCAAAAATGAACAATATTTGATTTGCTATATTTTGTTATATTTTGTTGTATTTGAGTTATGAATATTTGATTGTGTGACATTTTCGATGTTGTGAAAAGAAATGAGTTTGCTAAATATTGTCGCTTTAAATAGTGTCATGCGCTTATGAGCAATCGTTGCACCCCGGCATGTTCCGCCGCCTTTGGTCGGGGTGTGACATTATTATTAATCCAAAAAAAAAATCTGCAAAAGAGTTATTTGAGTATTATTTTTATCCTTCAAAGTATTTTTAAAGGTTTAAAGGTTATACTAGAACTACAGAGATGGGGGCACACAAGTAAGTCCTGTCATGTCTCGAATGAAAGGCTTGTCAGTTTACAGGCACTAAGTCCAACGTTCAACCTTAAAGCCTAAAAATTTGCCTTTATATAAAATCTTTTGATCAAGCACTAGGGGGTTGGAGTCAAATGGGGGTGATCTGGGGAAAGCCAAATACGCTTTGAGAAGAGATAGGAGGCACCACAGGTCCATGAGTGATGTCCATCTAAGCTTTATGCCGAACTGAACCTTAATCATATCACTGATGCAATGAAAATCATGCAAAGTATGTTATACCTGCTATCAACCTGTCTCTTTATGCCATAATAACGCTGAACATGAATCCTTGAACAGCGTCTTAAACGATATGATTCCATGTTCGGATATTTTCATAAAAGGGCGGCGTTTTTTACTAAACTGAGATTTGATCCCGATTTTTCAAATTCAAAGGGAGTTACTATGTAAATTAAATGTGTATTTCCTTTGTTTTTTTATTCTTAGTCAACTTTATTTTGTTTTGTCTTGCCTATTCTATTTTGTGTCGTTCTTTCCCAAAATTACTCTCCTCGAAACGTTTGTGTAAACTAAGTTTATTTCAAATTTGGGCATTGAAAGTTTCTGGTTACTCTGGGCTGCTTGTTTTTTTTTTGTTGGGCTTTTCACGGGTCCAAACCTCTTTTAGGGTTCTCGGCCCGAGTTAGTTTTAATATAATGTAAGTTGTATTATTTCTTACTTTCATTATTTTCTCAAAAATCAAAACTTTATCTCCCTCAAGCTTCTGAGCCGAAATCCAATTCATCATCTCTAATCTTCTTTCAAGAGTTTTTATTCTTTGATTAACAGGTATTGAACAAGATCTTACGAGATCTGTGTACAAACAAAGGGTCATCTAATGATTGCCACGAACTGATTTCATGAATATTTAGATGAACTAACAGTGGATTCATGAATATCTAAGGGCTTTGATGGCTTTTTGGTTAATCAAGTGTTTTCGGCCGGTTGGTTTAGTCAAGTTGCAGGTTTTATGGAGATTTTAGGGATCTCGGTGGGTTGAAGATGATTACACGCTTCCCAAGGCGGAACCCAAGGAGTTCTCTGTCTCCAGCTGTCAAAGGGTTCTCGGTTGACTTTCGTTGACCGAGAACACCTTGTATTGATAGAGAACACTCGTTCTCGGCTAAGTGACCAAGAACTCTTGTTCTTGGCTGTTTCTTTGACTTTCGTTGACCGAGAACTCACTCTGTTGACCGAGATCTCCTTAATTGGGCTTAACTCTCACTGGTTAGGCCCAATCCTTTACTGTGTTGTGAGCTTTGGCCATCTAATGCATTCTTGGGCTCTCCTATGAATCCTTTTGACACGCACAACATAGCTGGATACTTATATGATCCACCCCTGATTCACAAGTAATTCAACTCTATGAGTGTCGGCCTCAACACATGCAGGATCTCTCACACACTACGAGAGAATCCTGTCATTTGCAAGAAGATGATCACTGATTTTTTGGAACAATGCTTCAATCAACCCACGCGGACAAGATGGAGTCATATCCTTAGATTCCAAAGTACAGAAGAAGCCAGTCATTATCACTGAGGCTATTATGAGAGAGGTGTTATTGTTTGGTGATCAACCTGATTACCCGACTGAGTATTCCACTGCTATGGTCACACAGGTTCTCACCAGAATGGGATACGAGGGCACCTATCCCCCAGCAATCAAGAAACTATTTCACCCATACTGAAGATTCTTGATTCACACGTTTTTCACTTGCGTGTCCAGTAGGAAAGGGGGCTCCGATGAGATTAGTCATACTCAAATGTCTGCTATCACTGCTCTGATCATGGATTGGGATTACAATTATTTCAAGTTCGTTTTCAATGAAATGATGAGCAATCTGGAAGGGAAGAAGAAGGAGATGTTTCTTATGTATCCAAGGTTCCTGCAGATGATTTTCGAGTCTCACTATACAGACCTTGTGAAATCTGTGGACACTATGGACATGAAGTCATTGGGACCCAATACCTTTGGGTTGATGAAACAAAACAGGAAAGGTGCCAAGATCGTTTATCGGGGCCTTCATGCTCTGGTAAAATTTGGACGATTTGCTGAGATAGAAGCTGAGCCGGTCATAACTCAGGTTGTTGATGAACACGCGGCACCAGTTCAACCGCGTGTTGCAACTTACGAGATTTCTGATGATGAAGAAGATGAGACTGAACACCGTCAGTCAGTTACCTCTCCAAGTACTGAGAACTTAAGTGCTTTGGAAGCTGTGAATGCTTTGTTACAGTCAACTGCTCTGAAGCCTCCTCAGACTGTTGCTAAGATTAATGAAGAAGACATAGCTGAGGATCCAGCTGCAGATCTCGATCCACGTAAACGAAGAAAGAAAGATCTGAGGCCTGGCATGCTAATTAGTGAATCTGAAACAACCTCTATACCAACTGCTGATGCAACAACTGGCCCTCAACAACATACTGCTCAACCTGAGCCACTAACCCCAGAAATACAAGCTGAAAAAGATACTCTTACTGCTAAGCCATAATTTCATGATCTGCTGACTAGTGATTTTGTCAGTGAAATTGATTTTGAGACAGATACTCCACACACCGACACTACAGATATTCCTTCTGGTTCATCTGGCCCAGATACTCAGGGTCAGTTAAGCTCAAGTACGTAAGAGAAGATTGCCCAGATTCTGGCTATCCATGAAACCTATCTTCGGAATAAAGGTAAAGGTGTGGTTCTTGAAGATGCTCCTGTTGATGTTCATGCATTACGGCGTCGAGTCTTTGAACTTAAACAAGATTCGGTAGTCAAAGATGTTAGTATTCAAGAGCTGGAAGCAAGTAATTTTGATAAAGATTCCAAGATCAAAGAGCTACAGTCCAACATGGGAGAATTAACTGCTTTGTATCTTGATCTCAAACCAAAGTTGTTTCAAAAGTTTGGAGATGAGTTTAAAGGCAGTGATGACGTAGTCTCTAAAGCAACCAACGTGAGCCAAGGTGATAGTTTCAATGCTCGCCCTGTTGACAACATTGATGAGTCGGAATCACTACAAGTACATGGATGCCCCCCCCACCCATCTCCAAGGAGAAATCAGATAGAATTAAGAAGTTACTTGAAAAGGGGAAGAAGAAACTGCTAGTGATGAAGAACTCGAATCAGAATGTTGAATCATCGGATCATCCAGACAGGTTCGTTGTCACTTTTCAAAAGGGTTTATCTGATAAATACGGTGATCGATCAGGAGTTCTATCTTGGGGTCTTGTTGCGGATAAGAAAATGTGGTGGGTAAAAAGGAAATCAGGAACAACTGAGTACTACAAGAAGATGAAAGACTTTGGTTCCTAGACCAAAGTGGATCTTAGTGACCTGATTAATGCTCCATTCACCAATCTAAGAAATGACAAGCGCGGTATTGATTTCTGGAACTTTCTAGAAGACAAGTCGACAGAGGTTTCCATGATATGAAGACTGCTGAGTCTTTTCTGAAGAAGGCAAAGGGAGTCCAAGATCCAAAGACAGGGAAAACAATGGTCAACATCATGTGGCCCACCACATACAAGGCCACTCATTTTCCTGTACCAGACGAGATTCAAGATGGCACGTTGGATAACATGAGATTTTGGATGTATGACAGTGTAACTGCTACAATTTCCATCAAACTGGCTAAAGGAAAGGGTCAGTTAAGATTTGTTGATCCAAGAGACCTACTGAAGTTCAATGAAAGGGATATCAAGACTCTAAGTACGTTCCAGATAATTGCCGATCCTATTTTTGAAACGGCTGCGAAAGAATTCACCGGTATGGTAGCTTCGATATCAAATGCAGATTTTGGGTGGGTGCTTTGAAAGATGCTGATATAGACTACATGGAACATGACTAAAAGACAAAGCTACAAACCAAGGGGGAGATTGTTGGGCCTAGGTTATGTGGTTTGAGCTTAGTATGTATTTAGTTTACTTGTTTTGGGCCTTGGAAATGGGTTATGATGTGAGCCGAGAACACCTTAGTGTTCTCGGTGGGCTTTTGTTTGTTTGGGCCGGCCACTATGTTGGTGTCCCTATATATAGTAGCCATCATGTATAAGGTTAAGGTTGTTCATTCCAAGTCATTGTGATTGTGTATTGTAAGTGCTTAAGCACCTGACGTATTCTTAATATACGTGTGTTTTGAAGCAATTTCGTGTTACTACCTTGTGTTTACTCGTGTTCTTGAATCACCAAGTATTGGTATTCCGCACCTATACTTGTTATATTGATATCATAATTTTAGTGATCCAGATTCGGGACTTACACACTGGAACTGCATAGCTCGGTTATAGTCTTCCTGGCGCTCAATAAAGATCATGTGCACGAACAGCACGTTATTGTCAGTTTCAGATAAGTTTACGAGCCACATCGGGTCGATAACTCTAATAAAATTGGTCTTCAAACCTTTACCAAGAACAATGACGGCCTCACCAGTACTATTTTCATAGTACCAATGATTAAAAGTTAGGTGAAGACCCTGCGGGAATGTCTTCACTGGTACGTACTTCATCGTATTCGGTGGTTTTACCTTAGCATGAGCTTCCTCCAACCCGTTCGTGGATCAATCTCATCAATACGTTTACGGATTGGAATCTGCGTCTTAAAGAACTTAAACCCACGGTTTATTTCGAATAGCAGATGTTGATGAAACCATTCTGCATTACGATTGCCACTGCGGTTTATAAAAGGTCGATTCGCGAGGGTACGGACATCCCAACACGGTAATGAGAGAACGTCAGTGATGTTTTGATAATACTGAACATTGTTCTCCCATTTGACGATACAGACCTTTAACTCAGAATCATAAAGCCAGGAAACGATATCACCTTTCACAGTCGACAGGGCTTTAAAAGTTGTCTTCTGATTAGCTTTAGCGCATGCGATAGCATCCTGCTTCTGTTCTTCGTCCACATACCTGAACGCCTCAATAATCCTACGAGCTGTCTTGCTCCTGTACGCAAACCAACCCAAAATATCAGCTACGGACGGATCAGGATTCCACTCAAACGTCTTGCCTTTATTCTTCGAAATCTTTTCCAAATGGTCTTTAGCAGCTTTGACGTTTTCTTCAGTATAAGTAGGAATACCCTCATCAATATTGGATCGCTGATAAAGATCGAGGTATTCCTCTCCTGTCACATCTTCAATCTCTATCTCCTCATCTTCATAAATAAACGACGTATTTATCTGAGGAATCAATGGATCTTGTAAGACGTCCTCATCGTTTACCACCTCCACATAGTTCTTGGCTTCCAGAGCATCAAGTTCTTTATCGTTCAGTCCCAACAATAATGCAATCTGTTGACGTGTTAGGGACTGATCGATGAACTGCCCTTCTTCAATATCGTCAAGGTTGGCAGAACTCATCACGATACCCTTCTCGTAATCCATGAACAGCATGGTGTTGACTTTAACCGACTCAATTGGTTGGACGTTCGTCGAGTCATGATAGACCACCATCTGTTTATCACCGCCTTCACTGCCACTCGTGCCAGCACCAGAGGATGAGCCGTGACCTTGTTTCGGCTCATTGCCTCCAGCACCCGAAGCATCTGGATCATCATCGTCATTCTTCAGCTTCTTTAGTTGAACATCTTTGCACGTAAGCTGAAGAATCAGATCTTCCTGTTCTTTTATTTTCACCCCCTGAGCCGTGACAATCTCGCATAGCTCTTTTGTCTCCTTTTAGCAATAAGAGACAAACCACATCATATGCCTTTGATTAATTAGCATCTGCTCTTGAGCTTGATGATCGGCCGCCATTTGATTCTCATAAAAATGAATCAAACTCTATTCTTTCCGAAGGCAAAGAATAGAAAGACTGAGGTATCGGCTGCACAGGACCTTGAGGACGACTGATTCTCATGAACAAGACGTCCATGGGAAGAGTCGGCATCATGGTTGGTGTTGGAGGAACCACCGAAGTAGCAGCAGTAGGCCTTGGTATCGAAGATAATACAGATTGAGGAATCATACCAAGCCTCGGATCAGATGTCAGCGTAGTCGTTAATGTGAATTCTGGGGTGCTAGTAGTAAGCGGAATCGCCGGGCTTTGAATATCGGACGACCTAGGCTCACGTGGACCTATTTCCACACCATAGCCATGAACCACGCGACGTTTGGGCGGTTGCTCAATTGCTAGCTCCTTGCCCTTTCGTTTACGGTGTGTAGCAGATGAACTAGCCGCCACAACCTCAACACGTCGTTGGTCAACACCTTGACCACCATCTCCATCATCACCTCCTTCGTTCCCACCTGGACTCTCTTCACATTCGGAATCCGAATCATCGTGGATCCAACTATCATTAGAAGGACATGAATAGTCCGGATTCGAGACGTGACCAATCATACGTTTGGTCCTCGGAGCATCTTGCATGTACAATTTTATCCTCTTGACGATATCGGCAGTTATATGCTCGAGCTTCAACACATCATCTTGTAGCGTCTGATCAATCTCCAAATCAGGAATAAGAACCGGAATGATTAACTGAACAAACGGTGGATACATAAGGAATTTGTTTCGTCGTTTCTTGACTATACAATTTTCCTTAAGATGATAGAAAATCATCTCTGAGAAATTCAACGGTTTGTTCAAAATCAATGCGATGAATGCAGATTGTAACATGGTTCGACATTCGTCGTATCCACCCCTACGACCTCCAAGGCTATGTATAAGCACATGTAATAAATATACGTGGGGCACAAGCAAGCCTTGTTATACATGGAACGATCGAGAGGACCCGAATAAAAGACTTGTTGAAATAACCTGCGAATCAACGTATTGTCAAACTCGCACGGGTTATCCATGTTGTCTCCAAACTGTAACACCGTTCGGATCACCTCAGTTGAAATTATAATCTGCTTCTTGTTCACCTCAGCAACGATATGTTTTCAGACTCAATGTATCGAGCTGAATTTCAAAACGTGCGGATAATACTAAAATGGATCTCCGAGTTTGCTGTGACGGCATAGCTTATAGAAGATCATCGTATAAAGGCTATCATATCGTGAAATAAATCTTCGTCAGCAAAGTTTGTCCCAACAAAAGCACATATGTTGTGCTTTTTTGTCAAATGCAAACAACGGGGGTTCCGGTTCATGTTGTTGTCGCACTGGTTGCTGCTCAGTAGCAGGGACATCTTGAACAACTTCGTATGCCATAACTGAGGATACATAAAACCCGAGATTCAGTAAAACAAAAACAAATAATATAAATTTATTTTTTAAATTTTTTAAAAAAAAATTATTTAACGAATGGCCTCTCCTTCGTTAACTTAGTCACCATTCGTCAACCAGTTACTCATTCGTTACGCACTTAACGAGTGTACTCAATTCGTTATAAATTACCATCTTAATTCATTATAACAATCCTCATTCGTTATAACAGTTACACGAATGGCTTTCAATTCGTTAAGATTTCCACATTCGTCATACACATAACGAATTACCTTAATTCGTTACCATTATCTTAAAGAATTACCTTCATTAGTTACCATTAACTTAAAGAATTACCTTAATTCGTTACCTTTAACTTAACGAATTACCTTGATTCGTTACCTTTAACATAAAGAATTACCTTTATTCATTAAAGTATCCATTCGTTCAGTTTCCATAACGAATTGCTACAGTAACATAACGAATCAGGTTGTTAGATCTTAACTGTCACCGGAAAAGCGTGTTTCGCCGGAAAATACTGTTATGGCGGCCGGAAAAACGTAGATCTGGCCGGAATCTGCTCTTTTGAACTTCATCAATGGCAGATTCATCAAAACACCATAATATACCATGAAAATCTACTCGAACATTCGGATTTTCATCACGATTTCGAATATATCATCTAACTAAGTTAACAAACACTGATTTGATCCAAATCTGTTCAAACAGTAACCATGCTCTTCCATGGTGGATTCTTCAATACACCATAAATTAACACCAAATTATACCAGAAGCTTCGTATTACCTTAACTAACACGAATCTACCATCAATTTTCACCAATAACACACTAATTTAATACAGATCTGACCAAAACTCGATGAACACGAAGAACACCATATCTGTCCAAACTATAACTTAAATTGATGCATCGAGAGCAGCCGTCTGCTCTGATACCACTACTGTGAACGTTATACAATCCAGGATCTAGCCACTAAGCCGATACATCAACATGATATCGATACTTTAAATAATAATTTATTGATAAATAAGAATGAATACATTAATGGAGGAAATAACTTATGGAGAGAATAACTTAGTCTTGGATCTCTCTCTCTCTTTCTATCTCTCTCTCTCTCTCTCTCTCTCTCTCTCTTTATTATGAACATGAGCTACCTATTTATAGGCCAACGCTCCCATTCGTTAAGTTAGTCTAATTCGTTATATTTTAGTAACAAAAGAGACACCATTTGTTATGCCTTCATAAAAAATGGTAATAACTTAACGAATAGCCTAGTTAACTAACGAATGGACCCATTCGCTATACAAACCATAGCGAATGGCCATTTTACAATAAATTTACAATCTAGACTATCTATAACTTATTCAATTGCTACGTACATCAAAACCATACACTAACAAATTCAGCTACGATACAACCAATAATATAAACAATTAGGGTGCAAACACGTATAAGGCACATGTATATGGACCCTAAGCATACTACTAGGTCCTTACGTCTAACGGCCTATCTTATAGCCTTCGGCTCTAATACTAGTCTGTCACACCCCAACCTACGACAACATACGTTGGGGCGTAACGTTGGTTGTTTAGTAGCTCAAAACACACAAACATTAAGTGACAATAGTTGTACAATTTAATAGCACTTACTCAAGTATATGTTAAAATAAATACAAAACAATTCAAATACAATATGATTTGATTATTACAAAACCTAAAGCCAATCTAAGTTGTCTTCTAGATTCTCTAGGTCTTCGCTTATCAATCTGTAACATGCGTCAAAATAAATTTGATCAACATAAAGTTGAGTGAGCAAAAACAAGTTTAATTAATATAATTATATAAAAAGACAATTCTATTGCTGATGTGGTAAAGCAACAATTAATTTAACAAATGAGATGTCTTTTGGCCATGACTCTCGAACACGGTTAATGGTTACTCGGACTACGTGTAAATAAACAAATAATGTGTCTTTTGGCCAAAACTCTCGAACACGGTCAATGGTTACTCGGACAAATATAAAAATTATGTATTTTCCTTTGACACAAAGTCAAGTTACTCGAACAGTCGTATGATCATACTAATGAGAATGAGGATGAGGATGAAGATGAGGTGGCCCAACTGCCAGAGCAATAAACAAATAAACACATAGACAAGTAGCATATAAATAATTAGTTGTGCAATACACATAACGCATATAAATAGATTTGCGGTTGAGGGCTCGTTTAACATAAACAATTGAAACAGTGGTACGCATTTAACCCCCAAAAATTAAAGATGAAAAAGGGGTGTGATTACTCACCTTTGCAATTAAGCGAGCTAACCGAATGGTCGAAGTACACGAGAAAATAAACGAATGCGACAATAAGTCCTTGTGACACATGTAAAAATGATTTTCCCACGAAAAGCAAAAGGTAACACTTGACTCGTTAACCGATACCTAGTACAAGTGCTTAACTATCAGAGTGTGTTCAACAACACATGACCCTACGACTCACATAAAGACTCGCACACAATACACAACTTAACCGATGACTCGTTAATGATAGCATTTTTGTCAATAGTATTAATATGTTCTAACATGTATCCTACATAACACAATGATCAGGCAAGCATTATCATGCAACTCGAATACTGATCATACAATTTACGAGACAGATATTAGCATGCAAAAGCTGATTTTATTGACCTAGTATACTATAAATATAAATTATTCAAAAATTCTCACAGTATCATAAATGATTTAGGCTTCTTAAACAATTTATATAATATTTTTATCATGCATACAACGATCACAATATTTCCTACAGGAAGGTATAAACAGTTCATCAGATTGTACAACGAAATGTATTGCATTGGAACTTTAACAATATTGATTCGAATCAAGAAAGAACAATTGGGTTATATTCCTAAATCTGAAACATAGGTTCCAGAAGTGGAACCAACCCATTAGGAGTTACAATGTAAGAGTTACGATGTCGGGAAGACAGACCAGAAAATGACTCCCCAAATCAGATTTGACACGCAATCTTGTAAAATCATAAATAGTATTCAAAACTCTTCCAAAAATTACAAAATATAGCTTTCTGGAAACTAGACCCATAGTACTATATTCTTGAACAAATAATCAATCAGAATCATGTAATCATTGATGTACAACCCAATCAATAAACGAGTAAGAATCTGTCAGCAAATTGTGGTCATCAAAACTCAAACCCTTACATGTTTATGATATCTTTAGGGTTCTAAATCGACTAAATACAATCAATTAACATCATAAACATGTTATATATTCAATATTAAGAACTTTGGACCTAGGGTTTCACCAAGAACAACAGGCTTTGCATAACACAACAATCAAAAGTTTAGCACTTACTAGAATGATCAAACTAGCGTACAATCATTACTATAAACACATAAAAACAATCAAAGACTCAATTGGACATCTAGGGTTTCTCAAGATGTAATTGATATATAAAAGTTACCAATTAGCCTTAGGAATGGTTAGAATCACTCAAAGACACCACCAATTGCAAGAATCAAGATTGAATTGAAGGGTGTGTGTGTTGAAATCAATGAGAAGGAGAGGAGGCAGCACGGTTTATGGATTTGGGTTTTGGTTTTGGTTTGGGATATTTTACTTAATATAATAATAATCATATTTACAGGAATGACCCATTTAGTACGAGGTTCGGGCTTAAACGAACTTTTTAATACCAAACCGGATTATAACCTATCATTATGACTAAAATACTAAGCCAAATTTATAAAATAAATCCTTGTTGTTTCTTAAATATTATTCTATGAAAGCCAAAAACGAACAAATTACGCGTAAACGATTGAAATTTCATGAAACAAGCTATAGACTAAGCACATAATCATTTTACATGTAATTTCACATAGACAATATTATAAATATATGCTCGAGATATTATTTTCATACTTCACCAACGTTCGAATGTTTAGAAGCGAAAAAGAATAAGTCCGGAAAATTTGAGTTGTTACAGTTTATATGGTCCTTTCACTTTGACCATCAGTCTGTGGATGGTACATTGTGCTCAACTTTAACCTTGTTCCATGGCTACTTGGAAACATTTCCAAAAATGAGAAGTAAAAGGCTCTCCCGATCAGATACAATGGATAATGGAACTCCATGCAATGAGACGACTTTCACTACATACAATTTAGCTAAGTTTCCATTTTAAAAGTTTCCTTCATTGTCATAAAATGAGCTATTTTTGTTAATCTATCCACAATCACCTAGATCGTTTCATTATTCTTCTTGTTGTAGGTAATTTAGTAACAAAATCCATTGTTATTAATTCTCATTTCCATTATGGCATTTCTAACTATTGAAGTAATCCTGATGGCTTTTGGCGTTTAGCTTTAACTTGTGAGCAAGTTACGCATTTCGAAACATTATTAGTTATGTCCTTTTTCATTCATGTACATCAGTAGATTTTCTTTAAATCTTTATACATTTTATCTTTTCCGGGATGCATTGTATATTTGGATTTATGAGATTCTTCGAGAATCCTTTCTCGTAGATTTCCTATGATTAGTACCTAGATTCTGTTTCTCATTTGGATAATTTCATCATTTCCTTTGACTAGTTGATCAATGGTACTGTTTCTTTTTTTCATCAACAATTTATGTTCTTCCATTTCTTGTTTCTGAGCATTTTTCACTTCATCAATTAAATTGATATGAAGTTCTAACCTTAAAACTCGTACTCTTTTAGGTTTCTCATAATGCATCGGCTACAACATTAAATTTACCTTCATGATACTAGATGTCACCACCATAGTCGCTAAAAATTTCCATCCAGCGTCTTCGCCTCATATTGAGCTCCTTTTGCCCAAAAATATATTTTAATTTTCCACAAAAATATTAATCAAAGCGCCACATTGCGCCCATCGCACTTCACCCGAGCCCGTGCGTGTCGGGTTCTTCGCACCTAGGACCACTGGGTATGATTTATCTTATAAGAATATTATCATATGAGCTCTTTTTCTAATAAAGAGCTTACAAGTTTTGTAATCTACCAACGTGTGATAAGATCTTAGTTTCTTATTTATACCAAGGTGAAAACATTCCATTTTCTTTTCTCCACCAATGTGTGATGGAATTTACTTTCTTAAGTTTCCATTTAGCTAATGTTAGTTTGTTATACCATCGGTAAACCTCAAATTATTATCTTTTTTGTTTTAGTTCTGATTATAAAACACATAATCGAAACCAAAGGAATTCATGTCGACTTAGCGTCTCAACACCCGGGACCGACAACGCTTGGGTTTTACCGTCGTCCGGATTTTACCAATGTACCCTTGCATAACGCGCCGGGTGACACACTACTTTATTCTAAGATAAATTTTTAATTAGAAGTGTGTGTACTTTTGTTTGAGTCAATTTTGAACTAAAATCAAACCAAATATTTTTTTAAAAAAAAACCATTCGTTTCAGTTTTTCGGTTTTCATTGTTGTTCGATTTTGATTTTTCAGTTTTTATCATTTGAGCTTTAAAAGATTGAACCGAAAAAAATGACGGCCCAACTTATTACATTTAGGTATAAACCATTTAGTAAATTAACTACTAACTGATTAATATGGTTATGTTATAATAGGAAGTATGATTTTTATATAAAGGATATAAAATTAATCTAGTCAATTAATTATGAACATGAATGTTGAGGTAAGTTTATAGGTGAAATAAAGTGATAATGTTAAAGACATAATAGGGATAACAAATTTGTTCTTTCTCCACATGCAACACACATGTCAGTTCCCCCATCATTTTAAAACATTCATAACTTTTTTACACGACATTAAAAAGAACAAAATCACTATAATAACGAGTGTTTTTTTATCTTTTATATGAGTACCATGTAGATATGTAAAAAGAAAAAAAGAATAGTGGGTTTTATACAATTCGTGTATTACTAATAATTGTGTTTTACAAAATTGTGTTTTATCAAATTGTGTTCTTTACATTGTGTTTTTTTACAGTGTTTTCCATTGTGCTTTTTCTGGCAACCTGTTCTAACAACTATTTTTCGAAGACTCCACAGCTTAATTTCCGGCAAAAATTCCGACGACTTCCTGGTGAAATTTCTGATGAAATTTTTCTAAAACTTTTCCGTCGAGGTGGTGACGATGGAGTGGTGGTGGTGGTAGGAGATGAGTAAAGACGTAAATGGGGTTTTGAGATTAAATTATGTGGGTTCTTAAGATTAAAATAGTAGACCAAAATGCCTTCATTCCTAGCCTTTTTAAGACAGTTTGTTGTCGCGAAAGCCGAGCTCCGAATTCATCCAATAATATTGTGCCATGCAGTGTTCGCTGGACATTCATTGAAGCCACTATTGAAGCCGCCTAAGCCTGTTGTGGTCCAGGCGAACGATGGTTCAGCGAAAAATAGTGAAAGGCCCCGGTCCTGGTGCCGTACCTTAGTGTTGGATTTATTCATAAACACAGTTATAAATATCATAGTTAATTAAAACTTTCGCGGAATAAATAAAACTTCAAACATTCATTACAAAACATTCATAACTTGTCTTTAAAACATAACTTAAAACAGGTCTTTCAGTTCAAACATTATTAACTAAGTCTTTAGATGCCAGCTTATTTATTCATCTGCCATGTGTCCCCCTTCAAGCCAGCTGTCTCATCCTACACACCTGCGTGCATACTAAAAGTCAGCTATGCTGAGTGAGTTCTAGTTATTCAGGCAACATACAATACATTCACATATTTATGTATACGTATCCGTAAATACATATTACATACTCAGCCTGTTATCTTTCTTTCATTCGTACATACATACTTTCTTGTTGTCTTTCATACTTTCATACATTCATAATACATACACAATCTATCTTTACCATCTCAGATATTTTTAGGGGCTGGTCCCTTCCTTTTCTATCTCAGATATTATTAGGGTCTGGTCTCTTCCTTCTCTATCTCAGATATTATTAGGGTCTGGTCCTTTCCTTCCCTATCTCAGATATTATTAGGGTCTGGTCCCTTCCTTCTCTACCTAATCAACTATTCCTATGCTTCTTCATACATACATTCTATTATATGCATTCATATATATTCTTACTCATTCATACATCATTCATGCATCTTATATAAAACATGTCTTTCCTAGCAATACGTGCAATATCCGAAGATCGTTCGCGTACCGACAAGCATACATTCATAACATTCATACATACTATCACATCAATCATCATAGCATACACTTACCATTTAAGGTAAGTGTATTAATGTGACATTCATCAAATTTCGGGTCACTTTTGTATTTGTTTTATTATGTAAACCCGACCCGCTTGTAACCCGAACATTTCAAATATATATAAAATTGGATTTTTATGTTACTAAATCATTCTCTCTTGTTCAATTTGAAAAACCCCTTTTACGGATTCGAAAACGCCTTTAAAACGATCAAATTACATCGAAAACGAACCTCCGGGACACATAACGAACCACGCAAGACGAGTTGGGCCAACCCACCCCACACCGGACATGTTGCGCCGCATGGCCAGGGCAGGAGGGCTGGTCGCGTGGCGCCCAGAGAGACCTGTAGCTATATTTCGGATTTTCTTGTTGTTTTGTGCCTTGCTTGTTTGTTTAACCTACCTATTTGCATGCAAACATGAAAGAGAACCTTAGAAAGAACCCTTGACCTTTTTCCTATGTATACACACCCATCTTCTTTATTTTTACACTTGCTCTTACTCCAAATTCTCTCTCAATTCTTAAAGATCTTAAAGTTTGTTCTTCATGTTCTTGGTTGTTTGACCTTCCAAAAGTCAAATTGACCATAGTCTTTCATTTTAATTAACTTGCTAAATCTTATTAATACTTGAAGCTTGTTATACAACATATATATAATATACACCCCTTGTTACCTATGGTGGTCACTTCTCCGGTCTTGGTCGGTGGAGTGTCGGGCCTCGTAAGGCATGGCTTCATGGAGGACTCACGTGGTCCTTGATATATATATAATTATCTAACTTGTTTATGCTTACTAACCATGCTTAATTTCTTTTCATTTTAGTTTGTATATCATATTTATGAAGTTCTACGGTTATGGGTTTGAAAAGACTGGCCTCAGTTTAACCATAAATAGCTCCAAACCGTAACTCGAACTTGTTTACTAATTTTGTTAAATAATTGTATAAACATGCTTTATGTTATATTTAAGTTTCTAAAATTATTTATATAAGTTCTATGGTTATGGGTTTGTAGAATCTTACCTCGGTCTTAACCCAAAACAAGATCCGAACCGAAAATCGAACTTGCGTTTAAAGACTTTATTGTTAACTTTTTGGTTGCAAAACTTAAGTATCTTCAATTATAAATTATTATACAAGTTCTTTGATATTTGGGCATGTGGCAACCATCTATGAACTTATTGTGAGATGAAAACCGAACCAAACCGAACTAAACTAATTTTCACTCGCTTAAGACACACAAGTGTGTTTCTAGCTATCAAGACTTGTATATTTATTTAAAAATACTTTGTAAACTGATTTTAAATATTTCATCAAAGTACTTGAAATGTTAAACCCAACTTGATCGTATAACAAAGTTGGACCGACAAAACCGAACACTCGCTTAACGTACGTTGTTAGTTCTAAAACAATAGAACTACATACTTGGTTAAGTCTTACTTAATTTTTATGAGTTACCTCATAACAATTACTATTTTGGAAAGCTGTCTTTGGGTTTCACCAATTATCAAGACCCGAACACTCGTTAAAACCCGTTTTAGTATCTATATTTTAAAGGGACTTGCATTCTTACATTTTTACCCACCTTATTACTTAACATAGGTTGAGTAAATATTTAGGGCTAGATACTTTAACCCGGTTTCGAGCAAACTTATATTTTTAAAGAACTATTTCTATGAATTTTTTTAAATAGTTACATTTTAAACCTTAAGCTTTAATTGTCATTTCTTATCTTTTATTGTAAATTTTTCCTAAAACAACCTTTCTAATTCAAGTCTTTTCCTTTTTTATTTAGGCTTTGCTCGTTAAACTCCGTCCTTCCGATCACTCGTCTTTTACCGATTAAGTTTTATACTTGAATGTGAGTACTTTCATACCCCGTTTTCCATCATTCGTTTTGGGGGTGATATTGCATATTTATTCAAACTAAATGCTTTATACTTGAGTCTTAAACCACAAACTTTATTGTATATTTTACTTAAATAAATGCTCGATTTTGTGTTCTATGCTTACATGCTTATATGCTAATGTGTTTATCGCTTTTGGAGGGTTGATTCATAAATCCTTAGCTATTTGGTATTATCTTATAGCAAGGTGTCATTTTTGTATTCTTATTAACGATCTCATATAAAATCCGAATCTATTTGGTATTCTCTCATAGACGGTGTCGTTAATGTATTCTTATTAACGATCTCATACAAAATCCTAGGCTATTTGGTATTCATAAATAGCAAGGTGTCGCTAATGTATTCTTATTAGCGATCTCATTTATCCAAATTATTTGCTATTATTTATTGTTTTGTATACAAGTTGTAGAATTTCTTATTATGTACATATTTGTTCAAAACTATGAATTGCTCACCAACCTTTGTATTGATAAATTTTATTTTATGCAATGTTACAGGTTTGACTTTTGGTTGACTCAAGACTTGGAGAAAACGCTATCAAAGACCGTTAGGATATTAGAAAAAATGAACAATATATTATTTGCTATATTTTGTTATGATTATCGTATGAATATTGTTATGTGATGTTATGATTTTGTGAAATTAAATGAGTTATTAAATATTGTCACTTTAAATAATGTCTTGTGTATTTGAGCAATTCGTTGCACCCCGGCATGTTCCGCCGCCTTTGGTCGGGGTGTGACAATTAACATTCCCGTTATATTTTCGGGGTTGTGTGCATACTCGATGCGATTAGTTGATACACTTACCTAAAGTGGTAAGTGTATATTATGTGAATGTTTGATGAGTGATATGGAAACGGTTAAGAGTATGTTTGATAGTATGTGTGTGTGTGTGTGTGTATAATGAAATGTATGGATAGTTGTATGGAAAGAAAGGACCATACTCTAATAATTTCAGAGATAGAAGGACCAGACTCTACTAATATCTGAAATAGAAAAGTATCTGAGATAGAAGCAACTAGACCCTACAAATATTTGAGATGGTAAAGATAGTTACGCATGTAGTGTGAAAGTATGAATGTATGAAAAAATGTATGTATGTAAAAAGGATTGTATGCAAGTATGAAAGAAAGGTAACATGTTAAGTATATAATATGTCTTTGGATGAGTATATGCAAGCATGTGTATGAAATGTATGTTGCCTGATTAACTAGAACTCACTCAGCGTAGCTGACTTTTCGTATGCACGCAGGTGAACATACTAAGGCAGCTAGCTTAAATGAAGACACATGGCATTGGACTGAAGAGGTTGGCATCTTTAGAAGAATGTTATGATGTTTTAATATAACTTTTTATATTATGTTTAAAGACAAGAGTTTGATTGTTATTGTAAGGTCGGGGTCCCGGCGCCCTACTTTGGTGTTGGATTTACTCATAAACACAGTTTTAATATCATAATTAATTTAAACTTTCGCGGAATAAATAAAAATAGTCAACCATTCAATACAATCATTCAACTTATCTTTAAAAACATAACATAAAAACATATTATTTAACATCATGACAAATTCTTCTGCAGATGCCAGCTTCTTCAAATCCGCCATGTGTCCTTCTCTGAAGCCAGTTGTCTTAGTTTATTAACTTGCGTGCATACTAAACTGAATGATATCTAGTTAATACAGGTACATACAATACATTCACATACTTACATATATACGTATCCGAAGACACATATTACATACTTAACCTGCTTTACTTTCTTTCGTACACATATGAGTGTATGCCTTCATTCTTACTTCCTAACCTTCATTCTTTCATATTTTATATTTCTTTATATACATACTTATACGTTCTAAAGAGCGTTTCGCCCTGTAACCTTCGCAGATATTATTAGGGTCCGCAACCCTTTAATCTTCGCAGATATTTGTGGGGTCCGCAACCCTTTAACCTTCGCAGATATTTGTAGGGTCCGCAACTCTTTAACCGTGCATACCTTCCTTTTCTTTTATATATATTATTATATACTTGCATACATACTCGTAATCCTTTCCACGCGGTTCACATATCATACATTCAACATTTATATACATTCAAATATCTTACGTACATCATACATAAACATTCATATAGCATATACTTACCACTTAAGGTAAGTGTATTAACTAATCATATCCAGTATGCACACTGCCCCGAAAACATAACAAGAAAATGGGGCTAGAAACTCACCTGAACTCGGTTACGTTCACCGTTAATGGTTACTCCTTTCTTTAGCTATGTGCGACTAACTGTATAATAATTACACGCATCAATTAACTATCACTACCCATATCGTGTTTCTAGTTTAATTATAACCCTCAATGAACGGGGGTCCGGGGGCAGCGCTCCTGGCAGCGGGGTTCTAGGGGCGGCAGCCCTAGCAGGGTCCAAGGGGCAGAGCCCCTGGCTGGGGTTAAGTTGATTCGTTATCTTATCATAATGAATTTTCATTAGGATTTTAAATTATTATCTAATTTACTAACTCGTTCGCTATAACGAATGGCCTGATTTGTTATCTTATCATTTGATTCGTTATCTTATCATAACGAATTGGGGAGTAAAGAATGACCCGGTTCGTTATCTTATCATAATGAATGGGGAAGTAACAAATGACCGGATTCGTTATCTTATCATAACGAATGGGCATATAACGAACGAGAAGGGTTTATCCGTCATGAAGACACGCGAATGTATCCAATTCCCTATGGTTTTCTGATGAATGACCAACTATAATGAATGAGCAATTGTTCTTATCCAATACTTTGACTCAGATGTCAAAGTAAAAATCAATAAGAACACAGAAAAGTCAACGGGAATTGGATTTCCAATTAATCATCATTTCGCGATGAAACAACACAAATTTGGTGTCATTGAGTTCATATACCCAGCTCCTACAAACCCCAATCAATCAAACATCGGGTTTTAAAAGGCGTATTTGGCCGATACATAGATACGGCTAACCCTTGATTAATTAACCCAACAGTTGTTGACGAATTTCAACTAGATTCATTACATATGATTCTTTTTTACCATTCGTATACAGATCTAAGACACTTAAAGAAATCCTAACCTAAATGGACAAGTTTCTGTTATAAACGTACCTTAAACGAGTCGGTTTACGAACACGAGCTAGTCTTGATGTAGGTTTGTCTCGTTATGACATTCCAACACCAACAAGTTTGGGTTTTCACTTTCGGATCTTGGTTCGGTATATTGGATGGTGTTCGTGTGTGTGTTTTGGAAGGTGTAGGCTATGGTGTAGAGATGGATAAAAATGGAAAGGTTTAGGGTTTAAGGGGTATTTATACTCCCTTAAGCCCATGGACCTTAGGCCATACATCTCTTATCCCATCTTTTAAAGTCCAAGCCCAACTTCTATTAGTTTATTTATCTAAACCGATAAACGACACATTATAAAATAAACGAATTTTATTTTATTAATTCTTTTCAAAAGCAGGATGTTATAGTTATGAAAAGATTTGAATGATTATGTAAAATATGGTTGAAGTTTTACATTCCATAAAAAGTTTTAATTCACTATGATATTTAGAACTATGTTTATGAGTAAATCCAATCATAATGTAAGGCACCGGGACCGGAGCTTTACATCGGTCACATTCGACGACTGTTTCTGTTATTGTCACCCCCCCCTCTCGACTAGCAATAGCGGAAGTGAAAAACGAGAATGCAACAGACACCTCTGGTATCAACCACATTGTTTATAAAGAAAACATTAACAAATTAATTTACATCATACTACATTATTCTAACTCCGGTTACAAATGTCTGTTTGGTAAGGGGTAATGGAATGGGCTATGGAATGGAATGAGCAAAGGAATGGAATGAACGAAGTAATGGAATGATTCATTACCATTCCATTGACATGTTTGGTTATCATGTGGGAATGAAATAAATTATTAGTTTTTTAGAAAAACCGGAATAAAATAAAAATGGTAGTGAGTGGCGATGGGATGGTGGTGGTGGGCGGCGAGCAGTAATGGTGGTGGCGGTGGTGGGTGGCGGTGGCGATGGGCGGGAACCGGGAGCAATTTTTAGTAGTGGTGGCGGGTGGCGATGGTAAGCGACGGGTGGCGGGCGGTGATGGTCGGTTGGTGGTGGTGGTAGTGGGCGGCGCCGATAGGTGGTTTAGGGTGGTGGCAGGCGGCGGAGGCAGTTAGTGGTGGTGGCGGGCGGTGAAGGCGGGATGGTGGTGGCGGGCGGCATAGGCGGGTGGTGGTGGTGGTGGTGGTCGGCGGCGGAAGCGGTAGTGGGTGGTTGCAACAGTAGAGGCGGTGGTGGTAAGAGGGCAATGGGTGGTGGTGGTGGCAGGGTGGTGGTGGTGAAATAGTGTGAAAGAAGGATGGAATGAAAAAAAAACAAGAGGGGTGGATGGAATGAATTTGGAGTGTTTTAGAGGAAATGGAATGGACATGGTAATGGGTGATTCCATTCCACCGATCAACCAAACACATCTTTTTTCATTCCATCGTAATGATCCATTCCATTCCGCATCTCATTCGTGCATACCAAACGCTACCTAAGTGTTTCACATTGTAACTAGTTCTTTCAGCTACTTTATTCCTTACTAGCATACTTGTATCTATTTACAATGGCATTGTTCACAACTCGAGCACATAGCATTATAAGCATCTTATTCCAGTTTCGGTATACCATAAAAGCATGTTAAAAAGGGTCGAATAGTTGGTGAGTTTCACAAGTTTAACGAAATCAGATCAGTGTATTCATCATAATCATAATATATATATGATGTAATTACACTAAGCCACAAGTGAACCCTTGACATGCATTTCCACTACGTGGTCTTCACTACCCACGTCATCCACGGGGCCTCCATTGCCCATGATATGTCCCGAGTAGATGTGCCTAACACTACATAGAGTGTTTGTATAAATGTATGGTCGTGTTCAATTGTAGTACAACCTCGGCATCCACGCCGGCTAAATTGTGTTTGTCAAAGCTATAGTACTATTCAGATGTCACCGGCCCATAGTTAATCACTCGTGTTTGTGGAGACTTTTCATGTGTTAGCACTTGGATAATTCACATCATAATGCGTTTCCATATTTGTAAAAATATATAAACATACTTTCACCCCAAATACGCATTAAAACAGTTTAAAAAGAGGGTCATGAAACTCACATTATAGTGATATAGCGTCAGTACAATGTGTTTACTGCTAATGTCTCTCGCTGGTAACCTGATTCCTAAATTCGATATCATGCGGTTAAAGCTAATATAATCTTTAGCTAAATTTGGCTATATATCTAGTCTTGGTATAGCTAATTCGCCCAGAACACATCATTAGTCTCAGATTGTGACGTTGTACACTGTCTAATATTCAAAATCAGTTTTGGCTCGGTTTCACCGTTTTTCATGCTAGCCAAGTTGGTCGTTTAAGCGTTTAAAAAATAAGTAAGATCAAACAAACTATAGTAAATGTGCTATTTGACAAATTGAGTCAAAACTATAAAAGAAAATCCGGGTTTAGGTGTCCGGATTTGCTACAGGGTCTGAATCCATTTTTATACAGACTGAGTTGTAGAAAATGCGCACAATTCACCTGAATTGCCCGAAATTTACTTAAAAAGTTTGATTTTACTAAATTTATTTAAAAATATAACATTTGGCCACTCTGTTGATTTGATATCCCAGCGGGTTCGTTAATCAGAATGTTGCGGTTTTAGTAGAACTTATATTTGTTTAAATTTCAAATTAGCACACCTTTTTATCTGAACATATTTAAATTACGAAAATTTGTACACTTGCTAATTATTCAGTGTAAATTTTTATAAAAATATTTTTTAAACTTATTTATATAAAAAAATTAATTTTATATTTTATTTTTAACCAATGATTCGTTCGTTTATACCAAACGATATCCGAAAAATCCGATTATTTTCAAAATGGTCAATATATCTTCAAAAAGTCCCTGTAAAATTTCTAGAACCAAACTATTTGGCAAAAATACCTTTTTGAGCAATAACCGACTGTTAAAATTCGATTAAATGAGAATCCAAAACCATAGCTAGGGTTCTCCAATGGACTCCAAATTTTATGTGTGATCTTATATTGGGTTAACTTAGTAGGGACTCATTCATATGATCATTGGTGTCCCTAAAAATTTTCATGAGCTAGCAATATGCTTCTCACAGTCTAAGCCCAAACAGCTCCTAAATGAGTGTTTCGGTTGTTATCTTTGCGTTTTTTGACTAGTTAAGCTATTTTCTCGTGTTTTCTGGTTCTTGGCTACTAGACAGTATATATACAGGTCAAGTACAACAAAACCAAGCATGTAACACCAATAATCAAACCTTGTAACATATTGTTTCGATTAAGGTTCTAAAACGAGATTTTGATTCATAAAAACGCGATTTAAACCTTTTAATCCGATTTTTTCATCAAAAAAGTTTATGATACAGATTACTACAAATGTTTAGCTTCAAAAATTGGTTTTTGTTTCATTTTGAAAAGTTTCCCGTGGTTCACAATTTTTTTTTATTAAACCTTAATCTTTTAAGTTAAAAATATGTTTAAAACACTTGAAATAAAGCCCTTACCTTTTGTTTTGGCTGAAAAAATGATGAGGAACAAGCCTGGAGTAGATGATGGTGAAATATATTTTGAAGTTATAGGGATTAAGAATGCTTATTTGATAAGGAAAAAACGGGTGGGGCCCACCCAATTCTGATCGGAACTAGGGGTGTCCTAGGCCCCTTTTTTCCTTCATTTTTCTCCTTTTGTGTGCATGTACGATAATTACCGAGTCCAAGTTAAGTTTTGATTCGGTTTTTGGCTAGAAAAAATAGTTCATGTGCGATAAACAACGCAAAAAACGAGCATTTTCCTGCTTGTGTTTGTAAATTAAAGAAAACATGCCATTTAGACGTAAAAATCCAAAATATTTTTATAAGTTGCTAAAAAAATGTTAAACAGGTGTTTCATAAGACTTTTTCGGCTTGTTGGATGATACAATTCTTGTTTTGGAACTATCATGTGCGTTTAATATCGTAGCGTGTTGTTAACCGGAAATCTTTCCGTTTATCTAATTTTCCACATACTAGGGCTTTAATATCGTTGTCACGAATGTCACAGCTATGTAAATTTGTAAAAAGTCCGACAAATTTGTGAGTTTCATACCATCTTCCCGATATCATGTTGTCGGTACGGCCCGTACTTCACACCATCCTATAGAACAATTCTCGCACTTTTCCTCAAAATATACGGTGCTTTTGATAGTCCGCTACAATTAAATAGAGATAAGTTTCAAACGTTTTTTTAATTGTATACGAAACAAAAAAAAAGGTTAAAAAAATACCGGTTTGTCGATCTTCGGATATTTCAACCCAAGCACGACACAAAGCCTTTTTCTCCTCTTTTGTCCAAGGAGTTGCTTTTTTTTTGAACGACTTCCTCGGCCACTCGGTTTGAGCCTTCCGCTCCTCCTTGGTTCTTTCTTTAGGCTCATTTGCCCTTGGCGGGCCCCTTTACAAACCTTTTGTCTCCGGAACAAAAAAATTCGGGAGACATTGGTGGCATTTGACTCAAGTTTTGTTCCATCTCGGTGGCGTCAAACACGTTGTCATCGTCTTGACCAAAAGGCATTTCCGGTCGGTAACAACTACCCCGTTGATCCATACTTTTTAAAAAGTGTAGATGAGTAACATGGAATATATTTTTTTGGAAGTGGTGTAGAGAGAATTGAAAGTGTTGGTAATTTTTTAAAGTTAATGGTGGGGTTTATATAGGTAAAAAATAAATAATAAAAACAAAAAAAAAAGTCTTTTCTTTTTGTTTTAACTCAAGCCAGCGGTCAAATCACAAACCACAATGCCCAACATTCACTTCAGCCACCGAGAGCCGGATCGCGAGACTGGTTGCGGCTGGCCGTTGTGATGTTCGTGGCCGACGTGGCTCGCGCCAGGCTAGTCGCAACTGTGGTGGCAGGCCACAACGCATAGTCTAAGTAAATCAAACTTCTTATTTGAACACAACCCTTAATTAAAATACATTTTGACAAAAATATTTGAGTCGTATATTTATTGGATTCTTATAAAACTAGAAATTTACCCGGCGCGTTACGCCGACGGGCAGGGAATAGGTAGAACTTAAGCAAACAAATAAAAAGTTACATAAGTGGTTTAAATTTTCATACAACGTACCAAAAGCTAGCATTGGAGCAACATGTTTCGCTTTTACAATAGTATCTTCTAAAAAAATTTATTTGATTCACGAATATGGGTGAGTAGTTTTTCCAAAAGGAGCGTTTGTTGGCCATTTACTTTGTGGTTGCTATAGGCTATCGACCGTTATCGTTGGCAAAAGCTTTACATGAGAAAGTTGCAGCTGGTTGTCGGGAATTTTGCTAACCGGTAGTTCTTTCCTGGTAATTTTAGAATTTCATCAATCTTGTAGGATTACCTGCTGTTAGTATTCGTTTGTGTGAGTCTAATAATTGAAATCACCTGAGTTACCAAAAAATGTGGTTAGCCTTGCGATATTACTCCCTAGCCTCCTGGTGGGGGGGGGGGGGGCAGATATCTCCTATATTTATGATTTATCCAGTGTTTGATAAAAAATAATTAAAGCACAGATGAACTAATAAGTGTTTTGGATTGTGTTTACTGTTGGTTATTAACCCACCTACTTCTAGTGATGAAAATTTTACTACAACTTCTTATGTTATACAATTTCTTTAAATAGAGACACATAACTAATGCGTAGGCTTCATATCTAACAGAAAAAAGAATTCACAAAACACTTATCTTAGATTTATATGAAATGCCTAAGCCAACGGTTTCAAGTGAAGACGAAACATTTCCAGCAATGTCGTCAACCTGCTCCAATATCAGTAACAAAATAGGAGTTCAGGTTTGGAAAACAAACCATATTATAACTTGTAATGATAAAACAAATAAACATGCTTTAACTTGAACCATAAGAAAGAAGTCTCCTCATGATGATAAGCCTTTGATTTTAACTGTGAATTGGTATCATATGTATACTCTCAAGTCGGTTTCCGTTATATGTTTATAAAGTAAGCAGTTTTGAGAGAAACCACATCCATATGTAATTGGGTCAAAAGACGTTTAACTGATGTCGTGAAAAACGGGGAGGCAATACTATGGTATTATATCTATGAAGAACAAATGGAAAACCAACATTTTGAGAGCCATGTACTCTCTTTAAATCATTGACAAAAATGGAGATTGGATTAAAAATAATCATGCTTACCTCCTGATATTCACGTTCTGCATCTAGCATCTTTCCCGATTGAAGTAGCCTCATTTTTATGCTGAAACAAAAACTCCAAACATACAAAACCATCATTAGGAAAATAAATATTGTTCTTAATTCTAGTAAATCACATACCAAATGTTTGTTTCCACATGTTACCCGTCCCGCCTATTATGCAAAATCTATAAATCGCATACCAAATGCCTAGCTTTAGTTGCAATTGCATAAAACCTGTGTGAAAAATGTTTATAAACAATACGTATTTGTATAAACTAATGATTCAATCAATCAGCTTTGTCAATAAAAAGGCTTTGAAGGAGACACCATGTTCTGCTATTCCATCCACCATCTTAAAACCCAACTGCAACTTTCTGTTACTAAAACGGGTCTTTAACGAGTGTTTAGGTTGTTGGTTCGGGTCTTGACAAATTGTCAAACCCAAAGTCAAATTTCCAAAATATTAATTGTTACGAGATAACTCATTAAAGTATAGTAATACTTAACCAAGTATGTAGATCTATTGTTTTAGAACTAACAACGTACGTTAAAATCGTGTTCGGTTTTGTCGGTCCAACTTTGTTATGAGATCAAGTTGGATCCAACATTTCCAAGTACTTAAGAAAATAATTAAAATCAGATTGTAAACTATTTTGAAGGAAATATACAAGTCTTGATAGCTAAAAACACACTTGTGTGTCTTAAGCGAGTAAAAATCGGATCGGTTCGGTTTCCATCTCACAAAAAGTTCATAGATGGATTCCACAAACCCATATATAATAGATCTTGTATAATATGTACAAATGAAAATATTTAAGTTCTACAACTAAAAAGTCAACAACAAGTCTTTTAAACAAAAGTTCGGTTTGGTTCGGTTTCCATCTCACAATGAATTCATAGATGGTCTCCACATACCCAAGACTTGTAAATGTGACTAACAAACTAAAAAGAGCATAAGTTAAGCATGGTTAGTAAGCAATAATAATGTTAGAGTGTTAGATGTGGAAAATATATAACAAGGACCACGTAGGTCCTCCATGAATCCTTGCCTTACAAGGTCTGAAACCTCACCGACCAGAGCCGGAGAAGCAACTATCGAAGGTAACAAGGGGTGTATATTATATATATGTTGTGCCACCATAAACAAGTATTAGGAAAGTTAAATGAACAAATTAGAAAGAAAGATTAAACTTAGTTTGACATTTGGAAGTCACACCTTCAAGAACACTAAGAAAATAACAACCTTGAATCTATGAAGTTTGAGAGAGAATTTGGAGATGTAGCAAGAGTAAAATGAAGAAGATGGGTGTGTATATCTAGGGAAGGAGTGAAGGGTCGGGTATAAAGATTCTTTTTATGGTTTTCATGAAATGGGTATGTTCAAATGGTCAACCAATGCATAATATAAAAATCCAATATTTTATATATTTTATATCTTTTAAATGAAAAAATCCAGTATTTTATATATTTGAAATGTTCGGGTTACAAACGGGTCGGGTTTACATAACAAAAGTGATCCGAAATTGATGAATGTCACAGTATCTCCTACTTTAGGAAATTTCGTCCCGAAATTAAGACGAAGACGATGATGCAAACAAATGTGGATACTTCTCTTTCATTGTGTCTTTTCGTTCCCAAGTAAATTCTGCGCCACGCCGTGATTCCCATCGAACTTTGACTAACCGAATACGACTACGCATGTTTTCTTCTCGTTGCGATCCATGATCTTAACGGGTCATTCAACCATGACCATCGACTTATCGACATGTACTTCATCGAGAGGTATATGGAGATTACCCTCGGCTACGCACTTTTTAAGATTCGAAACATGAAATGCCAGATGAACATCGGCAAGTTCTTGCGGTAGTTCGAGTCGATAAGCTACCTTCCCAACACGCTCAAGGATTTTGAAAGGACCAATGAAATGTGGAGCTAGCTTACCCTTCTTTCCGAAACGGACTACCCCCTTCCAAGGAGATACTTTTAGAACGACAAGATCGTCAACATTAAATTCAATCGGTTTTCGCCGTTTGTCGGCGTAACTCTTTTGACGACTTCTAGCGGCTAGGAGGTTCTTACGGATTTGATCGATCACATCGGTAGCTTCTTGGACCATTTCAGGTCCCGTGATTTGAGCTTCACCGATTTTGTTCCAACTAATCGTAGATCGACATCTATGACCGTAAAGAGCTTGAAAAGGAGCCATATCAATGCTAGAATGGTAGTTATTGTTATAGGAGAACTCAATGAACGGAATGTGAGAATCCCAATTCCGACCGAAATCAAGAACACACGCTCGTAGCATATCCTCGAGTGTTTGAATCATACGTTCGGATTGACCGTCCGTTTGAGGATGATAAGCGGTGCTAAGATCGAGACGCGTTCCCAAAGCTTCTTGAAGTGAACGCCAAAAATGAGAGGTAAAACAGGCATCGCGATCGGAGATGATAGACAATGGTAAACCGTGTCGGCACACGATTTCCCGAACATAGATTTGAGCAAGTTGCTCGACAAAATACTTCTCTCAAATCAGAATGAAATGCGCAGATTTGATCAAACGATCGATGATCACCCAAATGCCATCGTTGTCTTTTTGGGTGTTGGGTAGTTTAGTGATAAAGTCCATAGCAATGTCTTCCCATTTCCAAACGGGAATCGGTGGTTGCTCGAGTAGACCAAAAGGTCTTTGTTGTTCGGCTTTGACTTTTGAGCAAGTAAGACATATAGATACAAACAAGGCTACATCCTTTTTCATACCCGGCCACCAAAAGGTAGCACGAAGATCGAAATACATTTTATCGGCACCGGGATGAACGGAATACCGTGAACTGTGAGCTTCGTCGAGTATACAAGTACGAAGGTCATCGCGATCGGGAACTCATAAACGATTGAGGAAGTACAAAAGACCATCGGTTTTGGTTTTGAGTTGAAGTTCGGCTCCACATGACATTTCGTCGTACATGTTACCTTCTTCAACGGAGGTACGTTGAGCTTGAAAGATACGAATTTGAAGATCGGTTTGAACAACAACGCTTAGAAGCAGAACGGATTTAACATTAACCTTTCGACTTAAGGCGTCGACGACAACATTTGCTTTACCGGGATGGTAGCGAATCTCGTAATCGTAATCACTAAGTAATTCGGCCCATCGTCATTGTCTCATGTTGAGATATTTTTGGTCAAAAATATGCTGAAGGCTTTTATGATCGGTAAAAACCACACATTTCGTACCATAAAGGTAATATCTCCAGATTTTGAGAGGGAAAACGACGGCACCAAGTTCGAGATCATGAGTCGTGTAGTTCTTCTCGTTGACCTTAAGTTGCCTTGATGCGTAAGCAATGACTAGACCTCGCTGCATGAGAACACAACTAAGTCCTTGATGAGAGGCATCACAAAATACAACAAAATCATCATTTCCATCGGGAAGGGTTAGAACGGGAGCATTTCAAAGCATTTCCTTAAGAGTACAAAAGGCTTCCTCTTGCTTCGAACCCCAATCGAATGGTTTCCCTTTATGAGTAAGGAGGTAAGAGACAAAGAGATCTTAGAAAAATTTCGAATAATCGCCGATAATATCCGGCCAAACCAAGGAAGGATCGAATTTCAGTGGGAGTCGTTGGAGTTTTCCAATCCTTAACGGCCTCGATTTTAGCGGGATCAACATGAATACATTTGTCGTTTACGATATGTCCTAAATATTGAACTTCCTCTAGCCAAAATTCACATTTGGAGAACTTGGCATAAAGTCTTTCGTTTCTAAGGAGCTCAAGAATGGAACGCAAATGATGTTCATATTCAGCTTTGGATTTTGAAAAGATGAGAATGTCATCAATAAAGACAATAAAGAATTTATCACGGAATGGTTTGCAAACACGGTTCATGAGGTCCATAAATACCGCGGGTGCATTTGTTAACCCGAAGGGCATAACCAAAAATTCGAAATGTCCATATCGAGTACGGAAAGCGGTTTTAGGAATGTCTTCTTCCCAAACACGCAATTGATGATAACCCGATCGAAGGTCAATTTTGGAGAAACAAGTTGCGCCTTGAAGTTGGTCGAATAAGTCGTCGATACGTGGCAAAGGATAACGATTTTTTATTGTGAGTTTGTTAAGTTCTCGGTAATCGATGCACATACAAAACGAACCATCCTTCTTTTTCACGAAGAGAACAGGAACGCCCCAAGGAGAAGAGCTTTGACGAATGAAACCTTTATCGGAAAGTTCTTCCAATTGGTTTGACAATTCTTGCATTACCGACGGGGCTAAATGATAAGGAGCCTTGGCCACGGGCATCGCACCGTGCACAAGATCGTTACAGAATTCAATTGAACAAACGGGAGGAAGATCGATGACATCATCGGGAAAGACATCGAGGAAATCACGAACGATGGAAATACCTTGGATTTTCCTTTCCTTTTTGTCTTTTGTCACCGCGAGAGCTAGAACGGAACATACTTTTGGCGTAAGTACTTTTGCGATTGGGCCCACGACATAAGATTCAACCGTCGAGAATTAGTGTTACCGAAGACTTTAAGAGTTTTACCGTTGACGAGCGGAATGCGAATGAATTTATCGAAACAAACGACTTCTGCACGGTGCAAAGACAACCAATCCACGCCTACTATGACATCGAAACTTCCCATATGCATCGGGATGAGATCGATGGAGAATTTATGCTTGGTGAGAATGAGAGAACAATCGCAGACGACGGAATTGATGGTAATGGAATTGCCATTGGCGACTTCAACAGAAAATGATCGGGAAAGTTTAGTTCGAGGCATCGCAAGTTTTGACTCAAATTTCAAAGATATAAAACTTCTATCGGCACGGTTATCAAATAAAATCGAAGCCAAGCGATAGTTCACCAAAACATACCGTTCATGATATCGTTTGTCACTTGAGCTTGATTAGTGTTCATCATGAAAGCTTGCCCTTGATTTCCATGGTTGACTTGAGGTGCTTGTTGTGGAGGTGGATGGCTTGGATGGGTTGGATAAGTGGTGCATTGAGTTGGGGAATTTTGGGTTGGTAGGTTTGGACTTGGTAAGCTTGGGTTTGGTAATAAGGTATGGTCATGGTTTTGTTAGCAAAAGTGAGGCGAGGGCAATTGTTGAGGAAATGGTTTGGATCTCCAAAATTCAAGCAAGCTCGGGGGTGGTAGGGGTTGGTTTGGTGGGTAGGGTGCATAACGGTTTTAGGCATTTTGGGGAGTGGTTCTTGGTTGGTTGGTTTGGGTTGGTTGTGCGGATCGACATGAGGTATTAAGATGACCAAAACAGTTACAAATGGTGCATTGGCAACATGGAAAATGTGACGGATGGTAACATTGGCATTTATTACAAAGTGGGAAGATACCGGTGTAGGGTCTTCGGGTTTGTGGTGGAGCTTGGGTTTGTTGTTGTGGTTGGGTTACGGCAAAGTTTCGGTAGTTGTTTTTGGGTTTCTTGTTGTTGTTGTTGTTGGGACGGGATGAGTTGAAGTAATTGATGGCTTGTGGTGCGGGTTCAACCTTGGCTTGATGTGCGGGTTCGGGCTTAGCTTTCTCACTTGGTTTATTGAGGGTTAGAGCACCCGCTTTCACATGGTTTTCCGATAGCGCACCGGCTAGAGTGATAGCGTCCTCAAGATTCACGGGTTTGCTACTCATTACTGAGTCCCGGATTTGCATTGGTAGGACCCCAATATATTTGTCAAGTTCACGTTCGGTAGGGGTAACCAATTGAGGGACGAGGATGCTCAACTCGTGAAAACGAAGTGAGTAAGAGGCGTTATCACCACTTTCTTGTTTTAGGTTCCAAAATTCTTCCTCAAGCTTTTGGAGCTCGTGTTTGGGATAGAATTTCTTTATCATAAGCGCCTTGAGATCGGCCCATGGAAGAGCCATAGCCATATCCGAACCTTGGAGGTGCATAAAACTACCCCACCATGTTAGAGCGGTCTTTCTAAACATGCTTGAAGCGAAATTTTTCTTTTTCGCTTCGGGGCATTTGCTGTGTCAAAACACACTCTCTATTGATTCGAAGTATTACAACAAGGTAGTCGCACAGTTGGTTCCAAGGAATTCGGACGGGTTGGCACTAGTAAATTGTTTGTAAAAGTAGGATGCGGGTTTGGGTTCAACGGGTGCAACAACGGGTGTGGGTTGGGTAACTTGGATTTGGGTTAAAAGTTCAGGAATCACAGCGGCCATTTGCTTGACGATAAAAGCAGCCATACGTCGGTTGGAGTTCTTGCGCGATCTTAGTGGAGGCATGCTAAAAGATTATAAAGAAAATAGGATAAGTTTTTCGGTAAAAAGAAATGAATATGAAGGTGTATAAAAATAAAATAAGATGAAGTTCAAATTATTGATTGTGAATCCTAGAGTTAGTAAGGAGGAGATGTTAGTGTTAAATAAAAATGTAAATCTTTGTATACAAACAACAAAACCGAAAACAATCGTAAATGATTTTTAAGAGGTTAAAGCTTGAAAATTTTGAGATTTTGAGATTTATAGAGTCGGAAAAATCGTGCATGAACCACCATGACTTGATATTCCAACACCAAAAAGTTTATGAAACACCACGTTGGAGTCTAAACATGTGCACGAACCACTGCGACTTTTTCATGTTTTCGACTCAAATAACGATAATAACATAATAAATCGAGATACAACGTCATGTCAAAACACCTAGTCTACGAACCACCGTAGTTCTATTCTTTTAACACCGAAAATTAGGATGGCGACCGGAACGCTCGCATTCGACTACATAAAGTATTGACATTTATAACGCGATTTGTGGCCTAGAAAACGAGCACTATAACTCAACCATCCTAGGTAAGTAAATCGCCTTCGATTCTTGGAATCTTTTTGTCAAATGATCGTTTTATAATGTATCGTTTCCTATGATGGATACAAACCCGATATAAACGCAACCTTTAAGAGATTTGAAACAACGGGATCCAAGTTAATCTTGTAATCCATAAAACACAATGAAAATCTACTTTTTGCATTTTAAGGTAAGGATACCTTGGAAATACTATGAAAGTGTGTGTATGTGAAAATTTGGGATATTGGTGAATTTTAAACAAGTTTATAAATAAATAACATGCGATATGAACAATCAATTATAGAGTAAACACATATAAGCACACGTATAGGACCGTAAGCATAACAATACTAGTTCGTTACGTCTAACCACCTATCCTATTGTCAAAGCTCTGATACCAATCTGTCACACCCCGACTAAAGGCGGCGAAACATGACGGGGTACAACGATTGCTCATAAGCGCATGATACTATTTAAAGCGACAATATTTAACAAACTCATTTCATATCATAATCGAAAATGTCACATAACAATATTCATAAGACAAATACAACAAAATATAGCAAATCAAATATTGTTCATTTTTGCTAATATCCTAGAGGTATTTATGACGTTTTCTTCTCCAACTCCATAATCAACCTAGATGCAAACCTGTAACATTTCATAATATAAATTTTATCAACACAAAGGTTGGTGAGCAATTCATAGATTTTAAACAATATGTATACAATAAGAAAAACAACAATCTTGTATACAAAATAACAAATAAATAGCAATAATTTGGATAATATGAGGTCGCTAATAAGAATACATTAGCGGCACCGTCTATAAGAGAATACCAAATAGATTCGGATTTCAAGAGGTCATTAATAAGAATACATTAAAGGCAACGTGCTATAAGAGAATACCATATAGTTCACGGATTTATGATTCAACCCTCCAAAAGCGGTTAACACATAAGCATATAATCATGTAAGCATAGAACACCAAATCGAGCATTTATTTAAGTAAAGTATACAATAACATTTGTGTTTTAAGACTCAAATATAAAGCATTTAATTTGAATAAGTATGAAATGTCACCCCCAAAATAAAAGATAGAAAACGGGGGATGAATGTACTCACGTTCAAGTAATAAACTTGAAAAGTTGATAATTTCGAGATTTGCCGGAACGACGGGTTTAACGTATGAAGCCTAAATAAAAGAAAGTCTTGGATTTAGAAAGGTTGTCTTGAAGATCTTTAAATAAAATAATTGTTGCAAAAAGTAAACAATTAAAGTTCAAGGTTTAAAATGTAACTATTTAAGAATTTATAATAATAACCCTTTAAAAATGTAAGTTTTCTCGAAACCGGGTTAAAGTATCTAACCTTAATATTTACTTATCCTATGTTAAGTAATAAGGTGGGAAAAATGCTAAAGTGCAAGTTCCTTTGGGATAAAGATACTAAAACGGGTCTTTAACGAGTGTTTAGGTTGTTGGTTCAGGTCTTGACAAATGGTCAAACCCAAAGTCAAATTTCCAAATATTAATTTTTATGAGATAACTCATTAAAATATAGTAATACTTAACCAATTATATAGATCTATTGTTTTAGAACTAACAACGTACATTAAGCGAGTGTTCGGTTTTGTCGATCCAACTTTGTTATGAGATCAAGTTGGATCCAACATTTCCAAGTACTTAAGGAATAATTAAAATCAGTTTGTAAACTATTTTTAAGGAAATATACAAGTCTTGATAGCTAAAAACACACTTGTGTGTCTTAAGCGAGTAAAAATCGGATCGGTTCGGTTTCCATCTCACAACAAGTTCATAGATGGATTACACATACCCATATATCATAGATATTGTATAACAATGGATAATATAAAAATCCAATATAATAAATATTTTATATATTTTAAATGACAAAATCCAATATTTTATATATTTGAAATGTTCGGGTTACAAACGGTTCGGGTTTACATAACAAAAGTGACCCGAAATTGACGAATGTCACATTTGAGGCGGTTGAGATTGAAACATTTGAAAAGCATTATTGGGATAATATTGGGTAGAAAAAGGTGGAATAAAATGTTGGTTTTGATACGGTTGAAAAAATTGCAATTGGTTTTGGGACGGTTGAAAAGATTTTGGATAATAAGGTTGTTGTTGGGAAGGTTTTTGTTGGAATGGTTGGGTTGTGCCGGGTTCATCTTGTAACCAAAATCTAGTCGGCTCGCCTAGATTTTGCCGAACCTTTGGTCGGGTTTAGGTTTTCTTTGAACCCGAGCCACGTTTCCTAGAACCCTCCATTGGTGTGATGTTAGAATGTTGTTTGTAGTAGAAGATCTAAGTTAGATTTGAGTTGGATTTGAAGATGGATTTGAGTTATTTATATAGGTAAAATAATTTTTTTTTATTAAAAACCCCTTCCCAATGGTAATAACCCCCCCCCCCCTCAACAACGGTCACAAACCCCCCTTCCAACGGTCATCTCCTCGAACCACACCACGTGATGGCCATCACGCTAACCCTGATGAGAGGGGCGGCGGCGGTGTTTGCATACCCATCACGCGTGATGGTTTAACCATCACGCACCACCCCAGTGCCCTAAAATAAACTATAAAAATGACAATCTAGATATTTGGTTCGGGTTTTTCGGTTTTTATGGTCGCCGGTTCAAATAACAAGATTAGCATTCTTGAATACATGTCACTTATATCAACGGCATTATTAAGTTGCACCTAGTTCTTCATTTCAAGTTGTGGAGTAGGTTATAAATACATGTATTATCTTGTTGATGGTATATACTCAAAGTAGATTTAATTTGTTAAAAACATTTTTGGCTCCCACCGGTGAGAAAGTGTATAGAATCTTCACAAACTCAAGAGAGTGGAAGAAGAACATCGTAAGAGCCTTTGGTGTGCTTAAGAACATCCACAATAGAATATTATTTAGGTGTTTTTGAGAAAAAAAAATGATGATGTGGAGGAGAGATGGTGGATGGAGACTCTTGGTGAAGAATAGATGAAGAATGTATTTATGAGAGAGATGGATGAGTGAGTAGAGAGAAAGGAGGAGAAAGGGGGTGTTTTTATGGGCCCAAGTATCATGTATGCATCCAAAAACACTCACAAAAACACTTCTATTGACGTTGGTCTAAGAAAAGGGTGGCATATATATAATACCTAACTAGGTTAGAACCCGGGTGTTACACGAGATGGTAGATAATAAACAAAAATAACAAAATAATAATAATACCATTAATAATATGATCTAAGTTCTAAATATATGTAAGTAAACTATCATTATCCAAAAACAACCCAAAAAGACCAAATATAATTCTTAAATCTATAACTTCATCTCATAAATGAAATTACATATTGCAAATTACATATTGCATTACATAGAATTATGAAAACTAAAAAAGTTACGACGTTTATTCATAAACATCAAATTTATATAATTCTTTTCTATTTTATGTAACTTACTTTAATACGTTTCATGCTCCATTCATAGAAAATACCCATGTCTATTGTCATCATATGCAGGTGATATTGCGTGTCAATCCCAAAAAAAAGAAGAAGAAGAAGAATATCAATAACAAATTTATCTTTCTTTCCAGATTATGAATGTACAGAACAGTAATAAAAAGTCAAAAACCTAAATATGACACTCTAGTTTTGTAATTTTCATCTCGAAATGTGCCACCTCGTAATGATTTATAATATTTCCACCTTAAATCATAAACCTCGGGATGATACCTGTTTTGGCTTGTCTTATGTAATCACTATAATATAACACTATCACTTGTATACAATATTATTTGCAAAGTGCAAAAAAAAAATAAAAGAAAAAAAATTCAGATTCTCGATTGCATTGGAAAAAATAAAAAAGGGAATGTCAAGTTGTCACTCTCAAGTCTCAAGTACTAAATTATAGAGCTATGAGTTAAAACGGATCCGATATTTGGCTAGATTAATATATTTATAAAATTAGTAGCAAGATTCAAATTTTAAATGGTCAGTCAACAAAAAAGTTAAGCCTAAACAAATTGATGTATTCTATTAAAATAAATTGTTTTGAACCAAACTCATTTTCACCGGAACTCATTTTTCTAAAAAACCATATTGACCGGAACCAAATAGATGTGTTTTTAAAACGACCCATTTTGACATGAACCCATTTTGACAGTAACTCATTTTCCAAAGAATCCATATATGAAACCTGCAACTTTAACCTGTTTAACAGTTTCTAGTGACAGTAACTCATTTTGCAAAGGATCATATATGATTCTCTTATGATCCTTACCTGTCACACCTCAACTTAGGACCTAATAGTGTGACCAATAGCTGGTATATGTTTTGACAATATATCAGAGTTTATGGGTTAATTTTAGAGGAAGACTTTAGGTTGATTAAAATATTAATTTACATTCAAAATTTACTTGGGAATTTAATACCCAGGTATTTGTTTGCAAAATATTTGATTATATTACAAGGATTATATTTTCAAAAATTGAGCCATCTTGTAACGCGCTTCAATCTCCATGATGACTCCAATCCTTGTTATTACTTACTAATACTTAGTTACCTGGAATGGGTGGGAAAATACATAGCTGGTGAACACGTATGACTCTATAAATAGTTAAAGTATAGTTACAATACAAATGTAGTTTTCTGTACAAGCTCAGCAGAAATACTCATTATTTCCAAGATTTTGTACCACTATCATACACACACAATTCAAGAGTTCTCTGGGAGCTATTGCCCAATTGAGAACTGGTTATGACTGACTTTTAGCATGCTGCATTGTTCAGTTATGTTTGGATCCAGACACATGTATAATCGGTCTGAGTTGCTTTTATTTTCTATTTTGTATTATAACATTTCAAATCTTTGCATGAACTTTTGACTGACTATTTTAAGATAAACAACCTGTCTATCTTTTAAGAGTATAAATATGCGTTTGGCTAAAAAGGTTTAACGTATTCACCTGTACCGCCGGTGTGCGTTTGAAAACCTTGATATGAATGAGAATGATATTAACCTATACAGAAATAGGTTTGTATAAATATTTGAATGATGTTTCTTGATTAAGCTATTGCCCTTGAACTTAACCTTGATAATGTTTCTAACTTTTATTCTTGAATAAAAACACTTTATTTTATGTGACGTTTGATATAGCATGCTTTGGCTTAATAGGTTATAACACGTTGGTGAGTTTCTCCAGGTAAGTAAATGGGTCCCGCGGTTGATTGGGATTTATACGAATTATTTTTCCTTAGGCAAGAAACTCACTACTAGTGATATCCCCATTACAGTTTACTATATGCCCGTCAAAATATAACTTGGTTACATTTCTTCATTTATGAAGTAACGTTTACGAAAATTCGTTGTGAATGTTATAAAATACTTTCAAGGTTAAAGGCCTTATCCTCGTTTAATGTCTAGGCTATAACTTAAATAACTTAATCATAATTCCTACCTTAATGCGAGTATTTGGAATGTTAACGACAAGATAAGAGTGACGGATTGACGGGTAGGATCTTGATATAAGCTCGCTTAAATGATTGATAACTTGATTGGGACTTAGATACTTGCACGTACTTCGAGAAAACGTAATGTCGGTTTGTCGTAATAATCGAGCACGGTTTCCTTGGTTGTGTGTGTGTGATATGAAGGTGTTTTTGAGATGAATGAGGCTCAATCCCGTAAACTCTTATTTATAGGCAAAATCTGCACCCTATCGCGATACGCGACGGAGTATATTGCAGGCCATCGCGTATCGCGGCGCCACAATTTATAAAAGAATGCCACGTGTCACGTTTTGACACGTGTTGACATGTGGTTTGACACGTGTGGGCATCGCGTATCACGATGGTCATATAGGTTTGGCCATCGCGTATCACGAAGCCTGCCTAATATCGATTTATGTGCAAGTCAATCGCGTTACGCGATGGGTTTATGATTTTCCCGTTGCATATCGCGATGGGTTGAAATTTATATTTCAATTTTAAGTCCCTATACTATTAAGAATTGTCATTTTTGGCCTAAATTTATAAGGGTGGTCTACATGGTGTTACATCCTCCCCACTTTTTGAATAATCTCGTCCTCGAGATTTATTGGAATAGAAGTGGATACTCTTTCTTCATTTCTGACTCGAGTTCCCGCGTATACTCGGGTCCTCATCTAGAATTACATTTGACTTTCACTAACTTGAGTTGTCACACCCCAACCTACTGCGGAAATGTCGGGTCGCGAACTGATTGCTCACAGCTTTTCATAGGTTAGTATCATGAATTATTAAAATGACAATATCTATTAATCAAAATAAGTTTTTAATAAATCAAATACAAACAAACACATAATCCATAATCATACAACCTTACAACTTATATCACAAATGATCTTGATTAATTATTCTTTAACATAAATTCTTCACTATGTCTTCACCAACCTGCATTAAATTTCTACGATAACCTGCATATGTGTATAAAATAGAATTTTGTCAACAACACATGTTGAGTGAGCAACACACCAGTTTAAATGTACATATAGTATTTATAAAAGTAAGTAATTGCAACAAGTCATATGAGAATAACAAATTAACCAAATGAGCAAGTATAACTGAGATGTCGAGAAGCACAAAGGCTAACGACTAGCGTATGATCATACTATTCTGAGATTATGCTGGACCTCTCCGAATGCAGAAGCATATAAAGCAAGTAAGAACATAAACAAGTAAGGTATAAGTTGTTAACACATAAGACAATAGTTGCAGCTTTGTGTATAAGTATATATGAGAAATATATTTACGCACATGTCCCAAAAACATGGAAAAAGAAGTAAAATGGGGGAATGTGGTACTCACCTCGATAGACGAACAATAATGAATAGATAACACTAAAAATGACGAAAGCGGATCACGCGTGTTGACGATAAGGCCTAATAAGGAAAAAATACGAAGATACGCTAAGTTAATGAACTAGATCGAATAAGCGAGTTCGATAATTAATATTATTATTGAATCATATTATATTCTCTTTAATAAAAAACAATGTAATATTTTATTATATAAAAATATTATTTAAGTAAAATAAATCTTTAAAAATATTTATTAGTTTTGTTAAAACATTTAAAAGTATATTAATATAAAATAAATTTACCTCCTTTAAATATATAAATCGATAAAACTAAGATATTAACGAGTGGTATTACTTATACCTATATATACGTATATATGTGTATATATACATATACACATGGATAACTTTATATAAAGATGCGGGAAAACATAAGTATCATTGTCGGTTTTTATAGAAATCTATTTTATTTACTAATTATCATCATTATTAAATATTAAAATACCTTAAAAGTTCTCAAAGTGCCAATACCTTAAAAGTTCTCAAAATGCCAAAAATAAATAAAATGGGACGGCTGGAACTCAAACCCGCATCCAGCCGTTCCATTACACGTTAACAAGGGTGCACCAGCCAACTAGGCCGGTGCCTAACATGTGTAACATCTCGTTTATGTTAAATATAAACTGACAGAAATAAATCCCAACAATTTAAAACCCTAGAATTCACAATAGGAATAATCCATTAACGTTAATCAGATTTAGGTTGGGGTTATAGTTAATTAATCAAAGGCGAGTATGATCAACAAATCAATGTACCTTCTAGTTCGTTATAAACTGGTTAATTTGAAACGAACGACGACGGCCAAAACAAGTGACGAACGGACAACAGACGTTGATAATAATCAAATTGGGTTGAGTGGTTATGACGGCGATGGTGTATGGATTGTTTCTGCAAAATTAATTGGATTATGGTGGTCGTCTACAGGTATATTAGAAAAGGGTTGAAGTCGGCTTAGTTTAATAGGAAATACGTATCCATTTGATTGGTTAAACGTAATTACGACGTCGGTGGGATAGTTTATGGTAAGAATAACATACGACTTGATTTGATTTCCAAATTTGCTACGAGAATTGAGGTCCAAGTTATGATATTTGGTATACAGGTTAACGAATTGGATATTGGTTTTGGGTTTGAATCGGGTAAATGGGTCAAATATGGGTCATAAAAACTAAAGTTTCCAGATTTTGCAAATTAGTCCTCCAAGTTCAAGTGTGGATACATGAACAGTTAAAACTTGAGTTTAGGGTTAAAAATATATATTTTTCAAAGTTATTTTAGTAATTAACTAAATACTAATATTAAAATAATAATTACTCGATAAATGCGTTATTTTACGGATAAGATTTCTCGAATATAAAAACGGATCGGGTTAAAATAGTAAATATTAATTCGAAAAGACAGATATGTTACATGAGTCACTTGTGTTAGAGGAACTTGATCATGCTGTCTTAGAATTGAATTGGTTGTTCAACAAACTTAAGTTTTTCATTAACTTTAACGTCTTTTAAAGGCATTGCAAGAGTTTCATCGGTTAACACTTGCGTCGGTTGACGTGAAACACGTCGTGAATGCCCTTCATTTCCTCCGGTAACTCCAATCGATAAACAATTGGTCCAATCCTTTCAAGTATTTTGAATGGTCCAACAAAACGTGGACTCAATTTTCCTTTCTTCCCAAATCGTACTATACCTTTCCAAGGTGATACTTTGAGTAGTACTCTATCTCCTTCTTTGAATTCTAAGGGCTTACGGCGAATGTCTGCATGGCTTTTCTATGTAACCCTTGCTGCTTTTAATCGTTCATGAATTTGTGTTACTTGATTGGTGGTTCTTTGAAAAATTTCGGGTCCTGATAACTGACTATCACCTGTCTCAGACCAACGTACAGGTGTTCTACATTTACGTCCATACAATGCTTCAAATGGTGCCATTTGGATACTCGTATGATAAATATTATTGTACGAGAATTCCATTAGAGATAGATGAGTATCCCAACTACCTCCTAAATCAATAGCACATGAACGAAGCATATCCTATAGGGTTTGAATTGTGCGTTCACTTTATCCATCAGTTTGGGGATGATACACGGTACTTAGATTCAATCGTGTTCCCATTGCTTTTTGAAAACTCACCCAGAACTCTGAAGTAAAACGACTATCTCTATCAGAGATAATGGATAGCGGCACACCATTTAAGGATACTATATTTCGACGTACAGTTGTGCTAACTTATCCATGCTGAATGATTCTTGTATCGGAATGAAATGAGCAGACTTGGTGATTCTGTCTAGAATAACCCAGATTGCATCATTTTGATGAGAAGTCTTGGGTAACTTCATAATGAAATCCATTGTTATCATATCCCATATCCATATTGGTATTTCTGGTTGTTGTAGTAATCCTAACGGCTTTTGATGTTCAGCTTTTACTTTAGAACATGTTTGGCATTTAGCAACATATAGAGCAATATTTCTTCATACCAAACCACCAATAATTGTCTTTTTGTGATACATCTTGTCACTACCCGGATTCATCAAGTATTTTGACTTATGTGCTTCCTAGGATTTTATCTCGTAGGTTTCTGATCATCGGTACCCCAATTCTTTTGCCGAGTTTAAGTATTTCATCGTTCCCTTTAACTAATTGATAAATGGTTCCATTTTCCTTTTCGGCCTTAATATTTCATTCCTCCAGTGCCAACTTCTGAGCTTCTCTAATCTGGTTGACTAAATCAACTTTAAGTTCTAATCTAAGAACTCGGACCCACTTTGGCTTATCATTTTCTTTTCTAATTAAAGCGTCAGCTACTACGTTGGCTTTTCCTTCATGATACACAATTTCACAATCGTAGTCGTTGAGAGTTTCCATCCATCATCTTTGTCTCATATTCAACTCTTTTTGATTGAAAATATGCTTCACACTTTAGTGATCAGTGTATACTGTGAATTTAACACTATACAGGTAATGTCGCCATAATTTCAATGTGAAAATTATTGTACCCAATTCAAGGTCGTGTGTGGTGTAATTCTTTTAATGAACCTTTAATTGCCTTAAAGCATAAGCAATAACCTTATTTCCTTGCATTAAGACACATCCCATACTCGTGTGCGAAGCAGCACAGTATATGGTAAAGTTATCTAAACCTTCAGGCAAGGCCAAGATAGGTGCATTGGTTAGATTTTGCTTAAGAGTTTCAAATGCTTCTTCTTGTTTTGGCTCCCATTCAAACTTAATTCATATTTGGAGAATTTGGCATACAATTTCTCTTTCCTTAAGGTTTCAAGTATGATCTTGAGATGAACTTGGTGATCTTCCTTTGATTTTGAGTAAATAAGAATGTCATCAATGAATACAATAACAAACTTATCGAGATATGATTTGCAGATACGATTCATCATGTCCATGAAATCTGCCGGAGCATTAGTGAGTCCAAAAGGCATAACAGTGAACTCATAATGTACGTACCTAGTTCTGAACGTTGTCTTTGGTATATCTTCTTCTTTCACTTTTAATTGATGATACCCAGATCTGAGATCAATTTTTGAAAAATAACTTGCTCCTTGAAACTGATAAAAAAGATCATCAATCCTTGGTAATGGGTACTTGTTTTTATCATTAATAACCATGTGAATAACAACAAACTCCCAGATTATTTATCATTATTGAAGCACAAGAAACAGCTCGACATATTGACCGCGATTGCCGGTATATTTGTCCACTTTAAACCCAGCCACTAACCAATCAAGCCCCCCTTTTGCATTAAATGTTTTAAGTCCAAAAGTTAAGGCTGCACCTACCCCATCTCAGACAAAGAGAGCTAGAAAAACTAGAGTCGAAGCAAACTGGTTCGACAAATCACCATAAGCCACGGACTCGCTGATGGTACTAATTAGATGCACTCGGTAAAATTTTGATGGATGAATGGTCTTGTGGAGGTCGTACGAGCTATTCCTAAATATTATTGGACTTTGTCCTATTAAAAGCTAATTTAATATTTATTGACTAAGAACTTTTGAGCCCCAATAGTGTATCCTTAGAGTCACTATCCCCTTGGTAACACGTAAACTCTAAGTCCCGTCTGGTATGTTAATCTTTGGCCTCCTTTACTAACTTTGAGAATGCTTCTTTGGCATTTTTACAATACATAACTTTCTCATAATCATTTGCTTTTTGAAACAACTTTTCAGAGGACACATAACTTTCAACACATACTTCTTTTTTTCTCTTTTTTTTTTCTTTTTTTTTTCCTTTTTTTATATCACCCTAAAGTATATAACTATTTCTAAGCTCGTAAAAAGATGGACATGTGGTGGTGTGCTGGTTTGAGTTCATCTAAGTCTTACCATCTCAAAGTTTTTAGATTATGATAATCCTCCCTAAGCATCGAAATTCGGTTTCACCATTTTTTCAACTTATTATATATATAAAATCTGCTAAAGAGGACTATCAAAGCTAGTTGGGCCTACCGACACATCCCAAATCAGATATGCAAACCATCTCTTCTTTTATTATTATATTATATTTTTCAAAAGTTCCGAGAGTTTGTTAACACAACGGTAATAATATCATTTCCTGCTTAACGTAGAATAAAATCAATTTTCAATGGACATTTTTCTTTAAAACTTTTATTTTTAAAATATTAACTCCCAAGATTTTCAATATTCTTTTATTTTTCTTAAAAATGAAAACGTCAGTTCCCCATCCCTAAACTTAAATTTCACATTGTCCTCAATGTGAGACAAGGAAAAGACAAAACTAAACATAAAGAAAAATAAAGTGGAACAGACTCCCCTGGTATATGTGATCATGAAAGTGTACGGTGAATCATTTTCCTCGCCCTCCTATTCGAACGCAAACTTAAAACTCCAGTGCTCTTTATCAAGCTATCACTAACGAACGAAAGCGGCAATCCTTAAGCAAATTGCATCCCCACACTTGTTTAAAACTCTAGCTCATCAACCGTCATCAACCAACAGGAATAACCTGAAAGTAAGAGAAGAAACACCCGGCAAAACTCAGAAATAAAAATAAAAATGAAAATAAAATAATAAGGAAAGATATTACCGGGTTGCCTCCCGGGAAGCGCTAAGTTTATTGAATAGTCATCAGCCGGACTCGCTCCAGAAACCTCAATCAGGAGGCTTCTCCTTTATCCGCTTCCCGTCAATACTCCTCAACACTCTCCTCTTACAACTGGTCGGGAAGAAACCAACTGCACCGCACTCATGAGCCCAAACATACAACATGAACTTGGCCCACCAACTCCTAGACTCCCCCAAAAATGATTCCTTGAAGTGAAACGGGAGTGACGAACTCTTCTACACACCATGATCTCTGAACCTAGATATCATCCTTCCTTTCCTTTTCGTTAACTTTTTAAACCTCGACACGTCCCGAATGGATATGAATGGCAGTTATGGTTCTGGTTCTTCATAAGCGAGGTGTTTTTTCAGAAGGACTGCATCATCAACTACCTCATGCTTCTCCTCACAGAGTTTCTTCTCGATCCCCACACTTGGCTCGTTATACAGTAAATCTTCGAGCAACTTCAAGTCACCAAGTGAGTCAAACTCTTCTTCATCCATCACTGTAAAATCAACCGACTCGTCACCAAACTCACCCCTATACTCGTCTTCCCACAAAGGAACATACTCCTCTAACTGCTTTTCCATCCCCAAATCTTCAAATTCAATAATCGGCTCACTAAGTTGTGATTGACTCATTAAACCTAGCCGAATTCCATCTAAAGCTTGTTGGGTTGGAAATGGGGCATTTGGATTTGTATCATGGATGATGCGTAACCAATCAAACATTACCTCATCTGGATCTGGTATTTGATCAATGAATTCACCGGATGAGTTTTCATAACCCAGAAGATTCCCCCTTAAATCAAACATCAAACGTAACCGGGGTTTCACTCGATTTTTCTCTTTGCAATCCAGAATCCTCTTTATCTCCATCTGCCAGATGGTGTAACGTTTTTGTTCTTTGACTCCATTCTCGTAAGTCTCCATAACTACACACTTAAACAGAAACGGATCACGGGCACCAGATAGTAGTAGAAGAAAACTAATTAAAATTAAACTATTTAAAAGAAAACAAAAATAAACTATATTAATCTAAATATATCTACAAAACTATAAAAAGCAAGTACTCAATTCGGGTCGTTCTCCAATCGCCTCAAACCGTGTCCTCGGCAACGGCGCCATAAACTTGATGTGCGGAAATGTATCTATGAAAATTACGACTCACAACTAAGCTTTAAATTAAAATGGAATATCCTAACTTAAGTTCACACAACCGGCAAGTGTACCGATCGTATGTAGTAAAAACTAAGGAAGTCCAAGTATCGAGCACAAAGACACGTGAGGTGGCTTAGATAACTAACCCTACTCAAGTCCTGGCTAAATAATATATTTGTTTAACTTATATATCTAAAATAACTTAACTTAACTTAACTAACAGTGAAACTTAACGAAACTAACTGGAAACTTAACGAGATTTAACGATAATAAGAAAACGAATCACCTAGGTCAGATGACTTAACGGGTATAGGATGGCTCAGGTGCTAAAAAGTGTTTGGAACCGGCGTCTAAATATGAACTAAGATAGATGTAATCAAGGCAACTGGGTCCCTACGATCAGTTTTACCAGAAAACCCTAACAACGTCTATTTAACTTTTAATTTACGGTTGTTTATTTACGTACCCTGTAGAAACCCGATACGGATCTAGCCGCTAATACGATACAACGATTATATACAAGATCTAAACGTTAAATTATTACTTTATTGATAAATATGTGATGAATACATTATGGTGGATGGAAATAACTTATGGAGAGCATAATTTAGATCTAGATCTCTCTCTAAATATGTACATCTACAAATGAGCATGGATATGCCTATTTATAGGCCAAATCACCAGTTCGTTAACTTATGTCTAATTCGTTATATCTTCATAAACGAATTAGACTCCATTCGTTATGATTCCATAACGAATGATGATAACTTAACGAACCAGCCTCCATTCGTTATATTACATAACGAATGGGATTATAACTTAACGAACTAGTTCTCATTCGTTATGCTACCATAACGAATGAGCTTATACCTTAACGAACTAGCCTAGCATATAACGAATGAACCTCATTCGCTATACAAACCATAGCGAATGGGCCATTTACAATAAATAAACAATCTAGACTATGTATAACTTATTCGTTATGTAATGATTTATTACATGGTCCGTATCAAAATTACAATCATCACTAAGGCTCGAGCTAATTACAAACTTAGGAAGAGAGGGTAATTCAATATTAAGGATAAAATAACTCAACTTACAAACTAACCTAGTCGATAGCTAGAAAACCACACGTGGTCTCGCAACGGGTAACTAAATCAACTAAAGCATAGAGATAAGCTAACCCCTAAGGTTTTGGTCCAACTCAAAAAGGATGATCCTACTAACCTAAATGATTCAAGAAACATAAACCCTAATGGCACGCGTCTACCACAATCAATCAACACACTCAGTATTAACCGAACTAGCAATTAACGACCACACGAAACAAATTCATGCAATAATCAACTACTCGGGGCTCATGCAACCTAAAATAAATCTAATGGAAGCAAGGTTCATGGAATAATATCACAAATTATGAACTTTACAATAACTAAACAATCAAACACGAAATCAGCACCCGAAAAGTGATAAATCAACCGTTAAACATCAAACCTAAGTGATTCTAACAAATTTAGCCAACCATAATGAATGAACAGTAGATAATAATGATAATTAAGCTCAAAGTATTCATTAAAAACTGATTGGAACTTGTTTCAAAGTCTAAAACTCAAAAACGAACTCACAAACGTTAAAACAAGCAAAACCGACAACCGGTTGATGAAACTCCGATCCGGAAGCTCCTCCGCCTTGGTATTTCGACTTTAGCAGATCTTTGAAGGCTGTAATGATGATTATTTTCGTTCATAGGGTTTAGGGTTTTTAAATATATCATTAAACACCCCTTTTCTAACATAAAACAGGTTAAAAGAAGCCCACAAGGCCCACTAGAAGACAAAATAGATGTTTTTATGATTTCTCAACATTCTTGGCAGCCTTGGGACATGTTGGAATCCACCACATGCTACTTGAATGGTATGACCTGGTCGCGTAGCGCGGCAATGCCATTTTATAACGTTTTTCGACTTCCGGCTCGTTTATCTTCGTACGCGTATACCGACTTCATTGGATTCTCGTTTAAGCTGATTTCTTCTTCAATTAGACTCGGTTTTTTGCTCTCTTCAACCTTGGAATCAAAAATAATCACAAACATGTAATTTCATGCAAGAATAATAAATAATCGTTAACGGTTTACGCACAAAACAACACAAAAATGGGATAAAACGCTATGTGATTTGCCACACATCAATCGTGACTTTGTTTAGTTCACGGTAGTCTATGCACATTCTCATCGATCCATCTTTCTTATAGACGAATAGAATTGGAGCTCCCCATGGTGACGAACTTGGTCGTATAAATCCTTTTTCTAATAGCTCATCCAACTGATTCTTCAACTCTTTCATTTCCGTGGGTGCTAATCTATAAGGAGATTTGGCTATTGGCACAGTTCTTATGATTAGATCGATTCTAAACTCCACTTCTCTATCTACTGGATTTCTGGTAGCTCATCGGGAAATACATCCTTAAATTCGGATACAACTGCACTTCTTCCATTTTCTTGGGTTCATGTTCTTTGGTTACAAAAGCCATAAATGCGAGGCATACCGTACCTAGGCAACGACTTGCCTTTATTTTCGAGATTATTTCAACTTTTCCCACTTCATTATCTCCAGTTATACGAATGGTTTTGTTATTGGGTTTGCGGATATCTATTGCCTTATCATTACATGGATACAGGCTTGATTAGTAGATAACCAATCTATACCTAAGACTACATCAAAACCCGCCAATGTCATGGGTAACAATCGTACAGGTATGACATGATTGGCTAATGAAATGTTTGCATTACTTAAAGCTTCAATTATCTTAATCAAATTCCCATCAGCGGTTTCTAGTTTATAATAATTATTCAACTTAACTAGAGGTTCATTTAATAGACTACATAACTTATAATCTACAAAAATCTTGTTAGCACATGAGTCAAACAAAAATCTAGCATAAACATTATTAATAGGAAACGTATCGGTGACTACGTCCGGTATATCAGCAGCTTTCTGAATGTCGAGCAGGTAGACTCGTGCATTTCCTTTCTTGGCATCAGTTTTGACACCACTTCCACCTACACCTTCCATTGTTGTTGATGGTTTACTTTTTGGGAAATTGGTACTAAAATGCCCTTTTTCTCCACAATCAAAACAAACCAAAGTTTTTCTTCTACAATCTGCTTCTACATGACCGATTTTCTTGCATAAATTACATCTAACACCCGTAAATTTTCGATCGTCTTTGAACAAGTGTTTAGTTTGTATATTTTCAGGAATCAAATTGTTTCTTTTCGTTTCCAAGTTGAGGGGCTTTGTGGTAGTTCATAAAAGAGGGATTATATAACTTTGGTAACAAAATATCACTTATTGCAAATAGAAGGACCAAATGTGTAGAACCCTAAAAGATAATATATGTATGCCACCTCTTTTCTTTTCATGTGATCGGAAGTAGTAGAAGCCCAAATTATCAATTTTGTTTCTTTATCCAGCCAATTCAAGTGTTGAATAATCTCATATCAGGTTAGTACCATGGGTTAGTAGGTCTTTTTCATCCATAATCCGTTCGTATTGCTCCCTAATCGATCATATTCTTTAATAAGGTCAAAACCGAAGGCTGCCATAGTTCAATTCCAGGTTTGTATTATGTTTTTGGATCATTCCTTGGTCTTTAAATGGTGGTATGGAGGATTGGGGATGTTTGGATGAGGAAGATTCGATCAAAACAAGATTTCGGCGAAGGAGGCAAGAAATCCGTCAACTGTTTGCGTCATCGGCGACGGTTTCGGCCATTTACGGCGACGAATATGGTTCATGGTGGTAGTGCTCGGCGACACGGTCACGTGGATATATTATTTTCTTAATTTTGAGTTAGCATGACCAAGTTATGAGCAAAACAAAAAAGGGTTCGCATTCCGGCTGACGGTTCAGTTTTCCGGCGGGCTGTTTGGTTTCCCGGAGATGGTGAAGGCATTTTCTAGTGACAGAGTTCGCGGATATGTGATTCGTTCGAATCAGAGTACGTTTGATATGGTTTCGAGCTATTCGACTTTTAACGTGCAAAACCGAACGAACCAGCAGGCTGTTTTGTGTTCTATAAGTTGTGTCGGCTGTGGCAGCAGGCGTTGGTAATTTTCTAAGGTTTGGCACGTTGAGACGAGTTCTTGGATATGTTATTCGCTCCAATCGGAGTTCGAATGGTCACATTATGACCATTTTAGTTTTCGTTCGCGTCGGTATTTTGGGGTGCTGAGCGTATGGGTTCGAAACGAGTTATACTTAAGGGTTATCTATACGCGAGCAGATGCGTCGGTTGTACAAATTGGGAACCTTGTGAAGTTTTCAATTAAGGGTTTTGCTTGTATTTACTTTTAAGGTCTTTTCTTGTGAGTGTTCACCTCGCGGTTCCCCAATTCGTTGATTTTTTTGTGATCCGTATCAGATGAGTTTCATGATGCCCCCTTTTTAAATATTTTACGTTTTGGGCTAGCATACACGTTTAATGATTCTTTTACCCTTTTGAAGCATTTGGATGATATTGCATAGTTTATGTTATTTTACTATGTATGCTTGGAAGTTTGTAGGATTTATAATTGTTTTATTTGCATGTGTGTGTGTGGCCACCACGTGAATGTTTTTGTTAAGCCATGACCAGGTCGAAGAGAAGTATAAAAATTCTTTGATTCCCCTGTTGGGGGGTTAAGGTGAGGAATCCTGGGGCAAGGAAAGACTGTCCTTGGGGTGAATGAATGTTTAAAAATCCCCAAACAGTTTATCTGTCCTTGGGGTGAAGATTATTCGGGTCCTTAACTTTGTGTTTTGGACTTGAGAGGATGTGACCCGTGTTATATTGTAACATCTATGGATTTTTCTTGTTAATAAACGCTAGTTTTTCTACGCATTTAATAAAGTTATCGTATTCATTTCATCGTCTACATTTATTATTGTTAAATTATATGTTATTTATGGAATAACATCAACTTTGTATGCGTAATTATATGATCATATACTTATTTCATCATAAACATGCTTAATCGTTAATATGACATGTTGAACCGGAATGCCTAGATTAATATTTTATAACATATAACAATATATTTTGTTAGTATTCATTTTATCCTAATTATTTAAATTAATTATGCAATTTAAATATGGAGCATTCTAGAACCTTCTAACTTAACCTTCCTCCTCAAGTTTTACTTTATCTAGTTCTTTTATTTGAAAAAAAAAATAATAATTTAAAAAGAATGTCGTGCACTATGTGCATGCATTCATGATACTATTATTTTTATAAGTATTATCATTATCATTAATGAGATTAAATTATATATTAATATTTAAACCAGTTTTATCTCTATCTTAATTACATTGAAACCTCCTTACATCCACTATAAATAAAGGCTCTCATTCTCGTTATTTTTCACCCCAAATCTCATTCTCTCTTTTCTCTCAAAGCATAAACAAGTAAGTCTTTATAATTATTTTGAATTTCATTGTTGTTTTTATACATTTTTGCTTTCTATTATGAATTTCTTCTTATTTGTTTTTATGTTCTTGAGTTTTCCTTTGAATCTTCATAGTTGTTTATATACCCTCACCATGATCATCATGAATTGTTAATAAAATCCTTATTTTTTGCTTTAAAGATTATGATGATCATGTTATTCCAAGAAATTACAATTATTTTCTCAAGATCTTGGATAAAAGTATAATTTTTCCATGAACAACTTTGAATATTTTTATTATCTTTAAAAACTCATTAAATTATTATAAATATCATAAATTATAATATTTACACTTTAAACCCTATACTTTCATAAATGTCAATGAACATCCTAAACTATAATATTTACACTTTGAACTCCATACTTTCCTAAATGATAATAAATACACAAAACTATATGATATTACACTTTTAACCTCGTACTTTCTGATTAATTAAAATTATTCTAAAACATTTTGAGTTAGTATACAAATAGAGTATAAACCGGGTATGTATGTATCTGACAAGCAAACGGCTCTGCCTAAGGCAAGTGTGGCGTAAATAATCACATTGGACCCGTGACTCTTACCTGGGAATCAACTTGCTGGAGGTCATGCTCTTGGTTGAAAACAGTCTAGTATGCAACACTCTAACTAATTTAAAAATCGAAACTTAATCTTGGGCATCCCGTGACCGGTTCAACTAACTCTTGCTCTTGTTTGTGTTCATCCATCAAGCAAGGTGAGTTCATAGCCCCTTTACATGTTTTTAAACGTTTTATACTTTGGGGTGGAAACATGCAACTTTCTGTTCTATATTTTATAAATGCTATTTGATTCAAGCTTTATTCATAATATTCATTGTGTGTGATCATTACAAGCATATACTTAATCGCATGTACAACCATTAACTTGTTAAGCCCGTGGTAGTATGATGATAGATCTATTGGCCTGACCCGCCCACTCAGGCCTCGGGTAGAGGCCTGTGTGTTCAGAATCCGATGATCGTTAAACGTTAAACATAATAGTCTAATCGTGGATTAGATGACTCGCTAATCGTGTCAAAGGTTTGGTTGTATTCACTAAAGTATATAAACTTAACACATATGAAATGTTTTCAAAATAATGCATATTATTTCTATTTAAAAACCTATGTTCTCACCAACTATTTTTAGTTGACACTCTCGCATATTTTTTTCAGGTAATGGAAATTAAGGAAGATTCTTGATGAGTCAGACTTAGAAGTTTAATGAATAAATTGTTATGTCATATTTTCTATTTTGGATTATGTTTGGTTTTAACAACTTGTTGGTTTATTTTAAGAAGAGTTTAATACCATGTGCATGATTTCAATCTACGCACGCCCCGGCGTTTCCGCCTTCGGCCGGGGGTGTGATATACGTGCTTGACTGAGGAAAGTTTATTTATTTAATTATTTATGTTATTTATGTATTTTCTTTTATGGAAGACGTATGTTAAATACATTGGTCGGTCTTCAATAAATTTTGATCATAAAACATGAACTCATTCAGCTCATGCTGACTTTACGTGTATGTTAGAATGATTTCAGGTTGAACGTGGATGGGATTACTGCTTGGAGGGGCTCAAGACTACCCAAGGTCCCGCGGCAGTTATATTCGATGCTCCTTATCGTGTTATTATTTAAGAAAATTTAATTTACATTTTAATGTCTTAAGGATAATATTTAAATGTTTTGTAAATTTTCCGCTAAAAGAATACTCTGTATTGAATTTTTGAATTATATGAAACTGGTTTAACCTTTATATTTGAATCTGTTTGGAATGATTACCAACTGTAGGACACCCGGATTTCGGGGTCTTACAAGTTGGTATTAGAGCTAACGTTCGAGAGATCTAGGCATCCTTCGGTGCCTGGACTCGAACGGTTACGAGAGGGCTTAGAATTTCCCGCTGCACTCCAAGAGGTAACCTTTATAATTCAATGTATGTTAGGATGTTTTCTCTCTTAATTGTTGTTATACTAGATAGAATATTAATGCATTCATAAACAAGAAGTATTTAGAACGGGTAGGTAAAGAAAACAATTAATAACACTCGATCAACGTTATTAGCAGTTTACCCTTACTTTCCATGCGCTGAACATGACGTGTGGTTGATTACGTGAAGATTCTATCTTCGTAGGATTAAGTCGTGACTAATAAGAGTGTAGTTAGAGGAGGTCATATCGGGAGCCGTGATGGTGGTTAACCATAACGGACTAGAGTTGTTAGGGGGATTCTCCAGTGTTAGATAATGATAACCATTAGGAGTTGAGTTCGTTTTTGTGTAAGCCGTTATGGGTGATGTTTATCGAGTTATGCGTAATATAATGTCTGAAATGATTGTTGAGTCTGCAAAGGTGTAGAATGTTTCTGATGGAAATAAGGGTAAAAGGATAATGAAGGTGGTCAGAGAGTGATGAGGACTTGGGATGTGCATAGGTTGATTATATCTAGACATTATGCGGTTAGAGGTTATGTTGGCAGGTTTGATGCTCATGGATACCCCTATAGTGATTTTATGAAGCGTGACCCTTCTCTTTTGATCCACAAGATGGCTTTGTCGTCTTATCAGTGGGAGCACTAAGTGGAAACGGTTTAGACGATATTAGTAGGTGTCGGGAGGATGATATGGTGAGGTATGTTAAAGTTTTTTTCGGTGGATGTTCGTAGGGTTGTGAACTACAAAGATGAGTACTTGCCATTCAGTAGTAACGTTCGCGTGCATCTTTTATGAAAAGAGGAATGATTTTAGTCTTGGCATTGATGGTAATCGGTTTGAAGTGATAATCCTGCATTGACTACAAAGAAGCCGAAGGTTGGGACATTTGATGTTAGAGAGTTTCCGAGGACACTTGGGAATTCGAGAACTGTGAAGAGGATGTACCCTCTATCCTTTCTGGTGTACTAGGATTCAAGGACGAATCCCAGTGTATGGGGATGGACTTGTAACTCTCGTAAATTTTGGATCGTCTTTTCATGAATCAAAATGTTTCTTTTCGTTTCCAAGTTGAGGAGCCTTGTGGTAGTTCTTAAAAGAGGGATTATATAACTTTGGGAACAAGATATCACTTATTGAAAATAGTAGGACCAATGTGTAGAACCCATGAAGATAATATATGCATGCATCCTCTTTTCTTTCATGTGATCGGAAGTAGCAGCAGCCCAAATTATCAATTGTTTTTCTTTTTCCAGCCAATTCAAGTGTTGATAATCTCATATCAGGTTAGTACCATGGGTTAGAAGGTCTTTTTCATCCATAATCCGTTCGTATTTCTCCCTAATCGATCATATTCTTGTTAAAAGTCAAAACCAAACGCTGCCCTAGTTCAATTCCAGTTTTGTATTATGTGTTTGGATCATTCCATGGTCTTTAAATTGTGGTATGGAGGATTTGGGATGTTTGGATGAGGAAGGTTCGATCAAAACAAGATTTCGGCGAAGGAGGCAAGAAATCCGTCAACTGTTTGCGTCACCGGAGACGGTTCCGGCGGAGTACGATAACGAAGATGGTTCAAGGTGGTGGTGCTCGGTGACACGGTCACGTGGATATATTATTTTCTTGATTTCGAGTTCGTATGACCAAGTTGTGAGCAAAACAAGAAAGGGTTCGTATTTCGGTTGATGGTTCAGTTTTCAGGCGGGCTGTTTGGTTTCCCGACGAAGGTGAGCGCGTTTTCTAGTGACGGAAACATTCGCATATGGTGATGTTCGATGAGACGAACGCGTGGATATCTTATTTTCCTAAAGAGGAGTTTGTTTGCTATGGTTTCAAGGTACTCGACTGTTAACGTGCAAAACCCAACAAACAGAAAGGCGGTTTTGTGTTCTGGAAGCTGTGCAGGCTGTGACAGTAGGCGTTAGTAATTTTCTAAGATCCGACATGTTGAGACGAGTCCGTGAATATGTGATTCGCTCGAATCGGAGTTCGTTTGATATGGTTTTGAGCTATTCGATTGTTAACGTGCAAAACCAAACAAACCGGTAGGCTGTTTGTATTCTGGAAGCTGTGCAGGCTATGGAAGCAGGCGTTAGTAATTTTTTAAGGTTCTTCATGTTGAGACGAGTTTGTGGATATGTGATTCGCTTGAATCAGAGTTCGTTTGATATGGTTTCGAGCTATTCGACTGTTAACGTGCAAAACCGAAAGAACAGGTGGGCTGTTTTGTGTTCTGGAAGATGTATAGGCTGTGGCAGCAGGCGTTAGTAATTTTCTAATGTCTGGCATGTTGAGACGAGTTCGTGGATATGTGATTCGCTCGAATCGGAGTTCATTGTATATGGTTTCGAGCATTCGATTGTTAACGTGCAAAACCGAACGAACCAGTGGGTTGTTTTGTGTTCTGGAAGCTGTGCGGGTTGTGGCAGTAGGCGTTAGTAATTTTCTAAGGTCTGGCACGTTGAGACGAGTTCGTGGATATGTGATTCGCTCGAATCGGAGTTCGTATGGTCACGTTGTGACCATTTTAGTTTTCGTTCACGTCGGTATTTTGGGATGCTGAGCGTATGGGTTCAAAACGAGTTATACTTGAAGGTTATCTATACGCGAGCGGACGCGTCGGTTGTACAAATTGGGAACCTTGTGAAGGTTTAAATTAGGGATTTTGCTTGTATTTACTTTTAATGTCTTTGCTTGTGAGTGTTCAACTAGTGGTTTCCCAGCTCGTTGATTTTTTTTGTGATTCGTATCAGGTGAGTTTCATGATGCCCCTTTTTAAATATTTTACGTTTTGGGCTAGCATACACGTTTTATGATTGTTTTACCCTTTTGAAGCATTTGGATGATATTGCATAGTTTATGTTATTTTTACTGTCTATGCTAGGAAGTTTGTATGATTTATGATTGTTTTATTTGTATGTGTTTGTGTGGCCACCACGTGAATGTTTTTGTTAAGCCATGACCGGGTCGAAGAGAAGTATAAAAACTCTTTGATTCCCCTGTTAGGGGTTAAGGTGAGGAGTCCCGGGACAGGAAGATTGTCCTTGGGGCGAATGGATGTTTAAAAATCCCTTAACAATTTGTCTGTCCTTGGGGTGAAGATTATTCGGGTCCTTAACTTTGTGTTTTGGACTTGAGAGGATGTGGCCCGTGTTACGTGCTTGACTGAGGAAAGTTTACTTATTTATTTGTTGTTGTTATTTATGTATTACCTTTTATGGAAGACGTATGTTAAATACCTTGGTCGGTCTTTAATAAATTTTGATGATAAAAACATGAACTCACTCAGCTCACGCTGACTTTGCGTGTATGTTAGAATGATTTCAGGTTGTACGTGGATGGTATAACTGCTTGTAGGTGCTCAAGACTACCCGAGGTACAAAGGCAGTTCTAGTCGATGCTCCTTATCTTGTTATTATTTAAGAAAATTTTAATTTACAATTTTATGTCTTAAGGATAATATTTGGATGTTTTGTAAATTTTCCGCTACAAGAATACTTTGTATTTGATTTTTGGAATTATATAAAATAGGTATAACCTTTATATTTGAATCTGTTTGGAATGATTACCAACTGAAGGACACCCGGAGTTCGGGGTCTTACATTACATGTTGTAGGATTAAATCGGGTAGTGTCAGTTTGTCGTAAACACTTCCCATAATGCCTTTTCCCACAAGTTTTATAAACATGTCGAGTATAATTAAATGTTCATTCGCTCTTCTTTTCAACCTTCTTCACCTTTCCTCCAACAGTCCCTCTTTCATCGTCTTTCTTCTTCTCATTCATATTCCTGATCATCCCATGCATCCATCAAATATCCAGCCAACTCCATAGCATCTTCCGTTGTGGATGGCATATGAGAATGGACCGGATCACGAATTTCAGTTGGTAGTCCGTAAATGTAAGGACTCACTTTGTTAAATTCAGGAATGACTAAGTGTGGAACGATCCTACAGTATTCGAGGAATTTTGTGTTATATTCCTTGAGGTTTTTTCCTATGACTTTGTGGTTTCATAACTTGGTTTGAATCTGATCTACTTCATGAATCGGACAGTACTTCTTCAAGATCATTTATTGAAAGTTTTCCATTCATGGTTGTATAAATTTTCTCTACCCTTCACCTCGATAAGGGTATTCCACCACTCTAACGCCTCTTCCTTAAACATCTGGGAGGTATACTGAACCTTCTCTGTTTCGGTGCACTTACTAATAACCACTATCGATTCCATATCCTCCAACCAACGAAGGGTAACAATCGCTCCCTTATCTCCATGAAACTCTTTCAGATTATAGACCTTAAAAACTTTAAAATCACAACCCTCATGTATTACTCTCTTTCTTTTCAGTTTCTTTCTTTTTTTCTTTTTTGATTGCACCATTTCGCTTCTACTTCGATTAATTCTCTTGTTAGAATAGAAAGAAGTTCGACTCGAATCATTTTTCATAAGGTCCATAAGGCGGGTTTATGGCTTCTTTAAATAAATCACGAATACCAAGAACATATTCTTTTGGTATCGCTTGAATATTTTCTTCTACAGATTTTTCTTTATTAATAACTTAGATCTCGGGATTATTGTTGGATTTTTCGTGTCCAGGCATGTTGT